>NW_017671032.1:61176-113857 GCF_001879085.1 Nicotiana attenuata
AATATCGTACCCGCTGAATCCACGGCCCATTTGGCCAATCACCTTAAAAGTTCGGGTTTATGAAAAGTATTACGAAGGGGATAAGTAGTCACAACACATATTGGGTGACATTGGAAATATGGTTTTAACTTCCTAGAGGCTCTTATTAAAACAAGTGCTAATTTCTCTAGGTGTGGATATCGGGTCTCGGCCTCACCTAAGGTCCGACTAACATAGTAAATAGGGAATTTCGTACCTTTTTCTTGTTCAACTATGACCCACTTACCGCTATTTCTGAGACAGCCAAGTATAAGTAGAGTTGCTCGTCCACTTTCGGGGTGTGAAGGAGTGGAGAGCTTGACAGGTATCTTTTTAGTTCTTCTGAGGCTTGTTGACATTTTGGGGTCCATGTAAAATTGCTCTTCTTCTTAAGCAGTGAGTAGAATCAGTGACTCCTATCAGAGGACCTCGAGATGAATTGTCCTAGGGCGGCTATGTGCATGGTCAGCCTCTGCACGACCTTCACATTATCTACTACTTTGATATCCTCGATAGCTTTGATTTTATCGGGGTTGATCTCGATCCCCCGATTGGACAACATAAAGCCGAGAAACTTGCCCGAGTCGACCCCGAATGCACACTTTTCTGGGTTGAGTTTCATGTTGTACCTCCTTAGTATATCGAAAGTCTCCTGCAAATGTTTCAAAGGGTCCTCTGCTCGCAGGGACTTAACTGGCATGTTATCAATATAAAATTCCATAGATTTTCTTATTTGTTCTTCAAGGTTTACTAGGTGTTGATAAGTTGCACTAGCATTTTTTAGACCGAATGACATTACGTTATAACAATAGGTGCCATATTTAGTGATAAATGAAGTTTTTTCCTAATCCTCCGGGTTCATCTGTATTTGATTGTACCCGGAGTAGGCATCGAGAAAACTGAGAATCTTGTGGCCGGCTATGGCATCGATCATGCGATCGATGTTAGGCAAAGGAAAAGAATCCTTAGGGTAGGCCTTGTTCAAGTCCTTAAAGTCTATGCACATTCTAAGTTTATTTCCCTTGTGACCACCACTACGTTTGCTAACCATTCAGGATATTTTACCTCCCGAATGGACCCTAATTTTAGAAGTTTGGTTACCTTGTCCTTGATAAATGCAAGCTTAACCTCGGATTGGGGCCTTCTCTTTTGTTTTACTGGACGGAACATTGGGTCCAAGCTTAACGGTTGGGCAGTGATCTCCGGTGGGAATCCTGTCACATCGAGATGGGACCAAGCAAAACAATCTATGTTATCTAAAAGGAATTGAATAAGGTTTTTCCTGAGCTTGGGAGTTAACCTTGTGCCTACGTATACTTTTCCATCGGGCGAATGCTCAATCAGTATGACGTGTTCCAGCTCTTCGATCATGGACTTTGTTGCGGCAGAATCATCAGGATTATGAAGGCTCAAGGTATCATATAATCGTCATCCTGGAGAGTTTCCTGCTCCTCCGATCGGGCCGAGGCCGGCGACTGTGGTTACTGTTTGACTTCCTCCTTTCCCTTCGACTCCGATACCTTTTCTGCTGAATGTGCCGATACCGATATTACTTCATCGATTGCAAACACTTCTTTCGCGGTGGGTTGTTCATCATTCACCATTTTGATTCCTTATGATTTTGGGATCTTCAGAAATTTATGAAGCATCGAGGGTACTGACCTCATGTTATGGATCCATTGCCTTTCGAGAAGTGCGTTGTACCTCGTGTCATCCTCGATTACATGGAACATTGTTTCTTGGATGGTCTCGGCCACATTTACTGGCAAAATAATTCCCCTTTTGTGGTTTCACTTTCCATGTTGAAGCAGTTAAGTACTCGAGTTGCGGGCACAATTTGATCTTGTAGGCCGAGTTGCTCTACGACCCTTGATCGGATAATGTTGGCCGAGCTACCTAGATCAATCAACACACGTTTAACTTGAAGTTTATTAATAAGGATATATATTACCAATGTGTCATTTCGAGGTTGTTCGATCCTTTCTGCATCCTCGTCGTTGAAAGACAAGGTCTCTTTCGATGAGTAGTCCCGAGTCCGCTTTTCTCTTGTGATCGTAACCTTTGTACATTTGAACACCGGTCCTTCAGGAATATTGACCCCTCCAACAATCATGTCAATCACGTGCTGTGGCTCATCTTGCTCATTTTGCCTGTTTGAATCTCTATTTTTGAAGTGCTTCTTGGCCCGATCACTTAAGAACTCTCGAAGGTACCCCTGGCTGAACAACCGTGCTACTTCCTCCCTCAGTTGTTCGCAATCCTCTGCTTTTTGCCCATGGGTACCATGACACTTGTATTTTATTTGGGTTCCTCTGGGCCAAATCAATCTACAGAGGTCGAGGCCACCTAGTATCTTTGATACGCCTAATGGCTGATACTATGGCGGAAGCATCTACACTGAAGTTATATTATGAAAGTCGAGGTGATTCTTTCTACCCCGTATCCCTATCGAAACCACTCTTGCTCATGAGCCCTCGGGGGCTCTGTCCCCGATCATTCCTTCTATCATTCCGAATGAGGTTGCGCCTAGGACCGTTAATTCTTCGATCTCTACCTTATGGCTGATATAAGTATCTGTTCGATCGTGGCACCCAATTGACGTCCCTTTTTACTCTGTCCACGAACCTGTTGGGATAAAACAAACCGATTGGAGCCCCCAGTTGGTCGTCGTCAACCCTAATCTTCGGCTGATATCGATTATGTACATCGGACCAATTGACGATTGGATATTCAATCTAATTCAACTTTATTGTTGCGAATCTATGGAGCTCCGTTCGTTGAGACCTTGAGTGAATGATTGAACAGCCCAATCGCCGGTGACCGATGTCAAATCTATCCATTCCATTTGAAATCAAGATACAAATTCCCTGAGCATCTCGTTGTCTTTTTGCCTTACCTTGAATAAGGCTGACTTTCTGGTTGCAACCTTAATGGCTCGAGCGTGCGCCTTTACAAAGGAATCTGTAAGCATACCAAATGAATCAATTGAGTTAGGTGGTAAATTATTATACCATATCATAGCACCCTTTAATAGAGTTTCTCCAAATTTCTTCAGCAATACAAATTCAATTTAATCATCTTCCAAGTCATTTCCCTTAATGGCACACGTATAAGAGGTGACGTGTTTGTTTGGATCTGTCGTCCCGCTAGACTTTGGAATCTCGGGCATACGGAACTTCTTTGGGATTGGCTTCAGAGTTGCACTTGGGGGGAAAGGTTTTTGGACAATCTTTTTTGAATCAAGTCATTTCAATACCGATGGTGCCCCGGGATTTGGTCGACCCTGGAGTTGTAAGTTTCCACCTTCTTATCATTTTTGTCGATCTTCTTTTCCCCTGTCCGATCCGCTTCGTCAGTTCCTCGACCATTTTTATGATAGCGGGATTAGTCACCGATTCTCCTTCATTTGATCTCTTTGGCACCAGTTCGGCTCTATGATCAACTTCTAGTGATGCCTCGAGCTCGATCCTTCTTGGTGCACGATTCTAATTTTTAAGTTGTGCTATTGCGGCTTGTTGAGTCTACAAAATCTCCAATATCATTCGAAAACTAATTCTGCATTCTTCACACTTTTTCTTGTAAAAGAATCTATGATTTCAGGTCAAAATGTCTAACTCAGTAAATGCACATGAAAACAACGGTCCTAAGGACCATGGAGAGAATAGTGTAGCTATTGCAGACGCCGGTGTACACCACTGCAAAACCTTGAGGGTTCACCAGAACCAATCCCCATGGATGTGGGCTCACGCAATGCCCAACACTTTAGTATAAGATCCCACACTAACGGGAGTATTCAACAAGAAAACCTACAAGAAGCTCGGAAAATTCCTACCCGGGAGAAAAGAGGGGCAGACAGGAGGAACGGAATGGGAAACCCCCAGCACATCGTTCATATGATAATTGGGGTGACCGATATTCTTCAAGGATCCGTGATCAAGAGGGCAAAAGTTTCCGCTGCAACAGAAGGGCAAATTTGGGGCTGCATGGCCGAGGACATCCTTGCATTCAGTGAAGAGGACATCAAGACCTTGTCTCATCCCCATAATGATGCGCTGGTAATTTCATTTCTCTTGAACAGCGTTCAAACTAAACGTGTACTCGTGGATCCAGGTAGCTTGGCCAAAGAAATCAAGTCGAAGGTAGTAGAGCAGCTCGAATTGCTCGATCAAATCATACCTACCTCCCGAGTCCTCAATGGCTTCAACATGGCCGGTGAAGCAACGAAGGGGGAGATCACCCTCCCAGTCAACGTGTCCGTCACAGTTCGAAACACAAAATTTCATGTCGTCAAAGGTGACATGAGGTACAATGCATTGCTTGGAAGGCCATAGATACACAACATGAGGGCAGTACCGTCAACTCTTCATCAAAAGATAAAGCTTCCGACAGAAGATGGTATAAAAATGGTATATGGAGAATAGCATGCGGCGAAGGAGATGTTTGCGGTTCATGAGGGGGCACCGACTTCAATACCCTCCACCTCGGAGGAGCCGAAGGGCAAACAGACCCCCGAGGAAGACGAAGAAGACATCCTTCCCCCCGAACCTTCATTGCCCCCAAAGAATCGGATGCAACAAAACCAACAGTTGAAGAGCTAGATCACGCCGTTTTGATCGAGCATCTCCCAGATCGGAAGGTATACCTGGGAACGGGATGAACTCCCGAACTCAGGAAAAAATTCATTCAATTTCTTATTAATAACATCGATTGCTTTGCGTGGTCCCATTTAGATATGAAAGGGATACCGCCGAAAATAACCACCAATCGACTAAGTGTCGACCCCGAGTTCAAACTGGTGAAGCAAAAAAGAAGACCTTAGTCCGAGGTAAAACACGCGTTAATCAAGGATGAGGTAACAAAACTACTCAAAATATGATCTATTAGGGAAGTAAAATATCCCGAATTGTTGGCCAATGTGGTGGTAGTTCCCAAAAAGTGAATAAGTGAAGAATCTGCGTAGATTATAAAGACCTAAATAGAGCGTGCCCCAAAGATTCATTCCCGTTGCCCAACATCGACCGCCTGATCGATGCCACGGCCGGCCACGAGATCCTCACCTTTCTCGACACCTACTCGGGGTATAATCAAATTCAGATGAACCCCAAGGATAGGGAAAAAAACTTCGTTCATCATGAAGTACGGTACGTACTGCTACAATGTGATGCCCTTCGGGCTAAAAAACGCGGGAGCCACATGCCAACGCCTAGTTAATAAGATGTTCGAACACCAAATAGGAAATTCCATGAAAGTTTACGTTGATGATATGCTAGTTATGTCCTGCGTGCAGAGGACCACTTAACTCATTTGCAGGAGACATTCGACATCCTCAGAGCTACAACATGAAACTCAATCCCGAGAAATGTGCCTTCGAAGTGGGTTCGGGTAAATTCTTAGGCTTCATGGTGTCAACCAGGGGGAATGAGATCAACCCCGATAAAATCAAAGCCATCGATGAGATCACGGTGGTAAACAATGTGAAGGCCGGCAACGACTGACTGGGCGAATAGTAGCCTTGGGCCGATTCATATCGAGGTCGTCAGACAAGAGTCATCATTTCATCTCCTTACTCAAAAAGAAAAACAGCTTCGAATGGACTCCGGAATGCCAATGTGACTTAGAGGAGTTGAAGCGATATCTAACGAACCCACCTTTACTCCACACCCCAAAGGAGAATAAAACGATGTATTTGTACCTGGCTGTGTCCGAGGTAGTGGTAAGTGGTGTGCTGGTTCGAGAAGAGCAAGGTACACGATTCCCTATCTTTTATGTAAGTCGGACCCTGGGAGATGCCAAAACCAAGTATCCGCACCTAGAAAAGTTGGCTCTTGAATTAATAAGCGCATCTCGATAATTAAAGCCTTATTTTTGATGCCGTCGTATTTGTCTTTTAACGATATATCCTCTTCGAAGCATATTGCATAAGCCCAAATTATCAGGACTTCTGGCCAAATGGGCCATCGAACGGGGGGTACGATATCGAATACCAACCCCGAACGGCTATCAAGTCCCAAATTCTGGCGGATTTTGAAGCCGACTTCACACCCGCCCCCATGCCTGAGATAGAGAACAAACTTATACTAAAAATGGGCACATCTTTAGGGGTATGGACCTTGTTCACCGACGGCGCCTCAAACGTGAAAGGGTCCGAACTCAGTATAGTTCTGAAGCCACCAACGGGCGGCATGATTAGGCAATCTATAAAGATTGAAAAATTGACTAACAACGAAGCCGAGTATGAGGCTATGATTGCAGGTCTGGAATTGGCCAAAGGCCTAGGAGCGGAAGTCATCGAAGCAAAATGTGATTCCCTTCTAGTGGTAAACCAGGTAAATGGGAACTTCAAGGTTCGAGAATACATGATACAAAGATACTTAGACGAAATTTAAGTCACATTGCACCGCTTCAAAGTATGGACTCTGGTCCACATACCTCAAGAAGAGAATAGCGAGGCCGATGCTCTCGCAAACCTGGGATCATCGTCGAGGAAGATGACATACTCCCCGGGGTTGTTGTTCAGCTATCCAAATCAGTGATCGAGGAAGGCCATGCCGGGATCAACTCTACTAGCCTGACAAGGGATTGGAGAAACAAATATATCGATTATTTGGAAAATGGGAAGCTACCCACCGACCCAAAAGAGTCGAGGGCTCTGCGAACCAAAGCAACCCAATTCTCACTCAATGAAAATGAAACTCTATACAGAAGAACCTTTGATGGGCCCCTAGCAGTATGCCTGGGACCGGGGGACACAGATTACATGCTTCGAGAAATCCATGAGGGCACCTGCGTAAATCACTCTGGTGCCGATTCCTTAGTCCGAAAGGTGATCAGAGTAGGTTACTATTGGGACAACATGGAGAAAGACACCAAAGAATTCGTCCAAAAATGCGACAAAATTCCAGAGATTCGCACCGATGATTCACCAATCTGGTGAACAGCTACATTCAGTCTTGTCACCATGGCCATTCAGGATGTGGGGGACGGACATCGTCGAACCCCTACCAACGACACCAGGTAAAGCTATATTTAATTTATTTATGACTGACTACTTCTCAAAATGGGTGGAAGCACAGGCCTTCGAGAAGACAAGAGAAAAAGAAGTCATTAACTTCATCTGGGACAATATCAAGTGTCGATCCGGGATTCCCTCCGAGATAACGTGTCATAACGGGAAACAGTTCATTGGAAGCAAAGTAATTCCTCGAAGACCATAAAATCAAAAGAATCCTGTCAACACCCTACCACCCATGTGCAAACGGTCAAGCCGAGTCCACAAACAAGACCATCATTCAAAACTTGAAAAAGAAGTTGGAAAACATGAAAGGAAAATGGAGAGAAATGTTGCCCGAGGTAATATGGGCATATCGAGCAACTCCAAAATCGAGCACGGGAGAGACACCTTTCTCTCTGGTATATGGCTCCGAGGCTTTAATACCAGTCGAGGTTGGAGAGCCGAGCGCCAAATTTCGACATGCCACCGAGAGCTCGAACAAAGAGGCCATGACTGCAGCCCTCGAACTATTAGATGAAAAGCGGGAAGCTTCACTGGTCCCAATGGCTGCCCAAAAACAAAAAATTGAAAGATACTATAACTGTATAGCAAATCTCCGACATTTTGGAGTCAGGGACTTAGTCCTAAGGAAAGTCACCCTAAACACTCAAAACCCTAGTGAAGGAAAGCTAGGCCCGAGCTGGGAAGGACCGTACCGCGTCCTCGGAGTAATCGACAAAGGATCCTACAAGCTCGGTACTATGGAAGGCGAACAACTTCCATGCAATTGGAACATATCAATGCTCAAACGCTATACTACTAAGGTGTCCTATAGAAGACACCGGAGCATCCTCTGACTCAAAGACCTTGGGTTTTAAAGCATGCAGTGCACTCTTTTCGTTCGATCGGATTTTATCCCGAAAGGGTTTTACCGGCAAGTTTTTTAACGAGGCTACGCTTATATGCTACCCAGGGAGAACTTAACAAGTATTCAAGGCTTCACTTCAATCAACCTCGAACACTGGGAGGCATCCCCCGAGGATATTACCTCCCCGAAAAAATCAAGATAAGCCAAAGAGGGTATCGATAGGAAAATGATGTAACGGGCCAAACATCAAAATGAACCTTGTCCGCATAGAATAATCGTACACTAAACGACGAAAACATGTGTACTTGTGAAAGTAATCAAAGGAGTATCTTTTACCATAAGAATGCCTTGCGCTTCAAAGAAGCTTGCTATTTTTACAAGAAACGGCCCCGGGGCAGGAAATTTCCCGAACACTCGGGATCTGACATCAAAAACTCGATGCTGTAAGACCTCGGGGCTGGAAACTTCTAGCTCATAAGCCTTTGATCAGGAAACATCAAGATTACAAGGAACGACTCCAGAGCCAAAAACTTTCAATGTCTCAGGGACTGTCTCCGACTGTCACCCTGCCGAGCTATCAAAAACTCGAGGCCATAAGACCCCAAGCGGGCAGTCTCGAGCCCGGAAAACCCTCCATAAGGCAATATCGAATCTGAAAGACCTCGAGCGAGGCATGAATTATACTTGTACCAAGTAACCTACCTGTAAGACCTCGAGCGAGGCATGAATTATACTTGTGCCAAGTAACCTACCTGTAAGACCTCCAGCGAGGCATGAATTATACTTGTACCAAGTAACCTACCTGTAAGACCTAAAGAGAGGCATGAATTATGCTTGTACCAAGTAACCTATCTGTAAGACCTCAAGTAAGGCATAATCCCAATCTTAAAGTCAAGGCTCTATATTCGAATTTGTAAGACCCCTAAAAAGCCATACCCTTAATATAAATGCAGAGGCTACTTCACTCGGGGACTAAAAGGCAACGGCCAAACACAATGACCACGGTCATAAGGCTCCGGCCAATCTAACACGACTCGAGGACGCTCGACCATTGCTATTAAATCACAGGCCTTCAAATTACTTCGAAAATACTTCAAAAAGAACCGGTTAATCAAGATACCCTCGGCATAAGCAAAAAAGCTTTGATCATGTCAGCTCCAAACAATAGGCTTCAGAACAATTCAGCCATCGAGCGAAACCTCCCGAGGTGCTCATTTATCGCTACATAACGGCTCATAATCGAGGTTCTTATCGGACCATTGAAGAGTCGAGCGAACACAAAAACTTCAAAAAGTCTTTAACGAGGGAAAAATAAAGCCTATGTTAGAGGTCGTACCGACCCAACGCGTAAGAGCCTAAGCGCCAGCCTATGTTAGAGGTTGTACCGACCCAACGCGTAAGAGCCTAAGCGCCAGCCTATATCTAAGGTCAAACTGACCTAACACGTAAGAGCTTAAAGGCCAGCCTAAACGACCCTTAAGGCCGACGAGAGGTCCAAAGACCGAATGCGTAAGAGCTCAAAGGCCTGGTCAAGTAGCCTCAGGGCAGATACTTCAGACCTAAAGGTCAATGAACTCAAGTCTAAACGTGATTCGGGGACTAAGCCCCAAACGATCAACTTCCGACCGATACTTCAGACCTAAAGTTCAATGAACTCAAGTCTTAACGTGACTCGGGGACTAAGCCCCAAACGATCAGCTTCCGACCATTACAAATCGCTAAGCGGTAGCACGAACCTAAGGGTTTAAATATGAGGTCCAAAATTCCGGACCAAATAGTCAACAACCATCACAGTCTATTACTAAAAGCAAAGGAAAAACAAGAAACGATCAAAAACAAAGGGCCTCCTACATATATGTTGAAATGTTTGCAAGGGCACAATTACAAGGCCTATGTCTAAAACCCTTGCAACGGCAGAGAGAAAATAAAACCCTAATCTACCACAGGGGCTATACCTTCGACGGCTCCCTCAAAAGTTGTGCTTTCGATAGCACCGACCATGACCCCCGGGTTTTCAACGGCCTCTTCCCCTTCGAGGATTCCGCCTCCATCTTCATCATCCCCCGAGCCACTGCTCGACTCGCCTTTTGAAGAAAGCTGGGCTGCAGCCTCTTCGTCTAGGGTCTTCACCCTCTAGATCTCGGCGGATAAATCGACGCCCCCCGTATATATATCCTCGAGAGCCTGCCTCCGAGATTCTAATCGGGCATGCTTCACGGCTCGGGTCAATTGTAGCTCAGCCTCCTCGGACACCTTCCTTGACTTAGCATTTGTAGTAGCAGTATCCTCTTTGTACGAGGATACGAACGCATCGGCTTCAGCCCTATCCTCAGATAGTGCAGCAACCAAATCACTATGAAGATCCTAATACTTATTACTCTCCGCCCTCGCATCATCAAGTTGATGTCCGACTGAGACCACCTCCCCCCGGAGGGTATCTCTCTTAGAAACTATGTCACTCACGTACTGTTTGAGTTCGAGAATTTTAGAGTCCCTGGCTCAGATTTCCTCCCGCATTAAGACATCTTTCTTCTCAAGCTGCAAAGATCGACCCAAAGGTGTTAAAGCACAAAAGGTGGATAAGCATGTGCGCAAAAAACAAATAGGAAATATATAAATTGCTCAGTAAGATGAGTCCTTTATCGGGATGCCGCCTTCAAACAATCCCGAAGGCCACAGAGTTCCTCCTCCCTCTTGATAGAAAGAGCTCTAAGCTCATCGGCTTCCGAGGTGAGCTTTCTGCATTCACCCTCGTAATGAGTCAGCTCGGTTTGAAACCTGGCAAAGGTTTGATTATATAGCACCTTGGCCTGGAACCATGAAAGAAACAAAGATAGCAAGACGAAGATTGGGGCAGCAAGCAGAATTTATGAAAAAATTACCTACTCACAGAGCCTGTCGATCTCGCTAAAAATAAGCGAGACGTCAAGCTCAGGCTTTTCCTCGGGCGCAGCAAAAAGCTTCCAATATGCATCTTTATCTCCGACGGGCGCCCCCACGTCGAAAGATCATTATTTTGGGCATTCTGCATCTCCCTAAAAGGAAAAGTCGATCCCAGAGGGGAATCGCTCACTCCAATAATCCCGACTGGATCAACCGAAGCTGTCTCTTATTTCTACGAAGCTTCGGAGCTAGGTTCCTCCGAGCCACCTACCGAATGCACCCCAGCTCGAGGAATTTCATGGTCGTCAACCGACTCGAGAATATTACCCGATACACCCTCGAAGGTCTCTTCAGCCCGAGGCATGACAACAACGGAATCAAGTTCTGACTTGAAAGCCACCGCCTCAGCAACATATGGGACGGTCAGGTTTTCTCCCTCCTCGGGTACTACCGAGGAATCATCATTCTTCTCGTATTTAGCTCGGGGAACACATTGGTCTTCTTGGATTCCGGAGAATCGATCGACGATCTCCTTCACCTTTTCTTCTCTTTGTCAAGTTTTTAGGTATCCTCTTTCTCAAGCGGTGCTTCTATCATAAAGAAGGCCTCCCCCAAACCTACGCAAATGCAAAATATAAACACATGAATGAGGACGCAATCAGTGATAGTTCTTTTGGGAGATTCAATTACAGTAGAAGCAATGGCTCACCGTGATCCTTGGCCTCCCATCGATCCCTAGACAGGTCGCGCCACATGCTCTCAACGTATGGGCAAATCGAATCTAACTAGCTAACCCAGCCTGAGAGGTCCTTAACCGCTCTAGGGTACGCCACGACAGCTACATCGGTGAAGGAAGTCAGTTCGTAGAGAGTTTTATCCAATAGAAAAAGAGAACATTTAATTAGCGTATACACTTACGTTTCGTGTTCTACCTTTCAGGGAACGACATCCTCTCTACTGGAATCAAGTTCGAAGTCCTAACTCGGACGAAATGGCTCATCCACCCTCTGTTCCTGACCTCGTCAGTGCAAGCAAAAAGGGCTCTCAAGGCCCGACGTTGGAGCTTAATCAGGCCCCCACAGAAGAGTCGGAGACTGTACATTCTGATTAGGTGGTCGAGGGTGAAGGGCTTCCCCTTAAACAATTTCGCATAGTATCTGGTCATGTAGACAATACGCTAGAACGACGGATGAATTTGGCCGAGAGTCACTCGATATCGTTCGTAGAAGTCGAGGATCACGGGTTCTATTGAAGGTGAGGATGGCTCCACCGGGCCAAGAGTAAATGGATAGGTATTCACACTAAGGAATCCGGCCTTGTATGTCGTTATGTCCTCCCCCCAAGAAGGAATCTCCACTTGCACCGCGTCCCCCTAGCGGCTGTCGATCTTCACCTTTTCGGCGTCTGCTATTAAACTAATATATCGATACATAGGTTCAAATCATCCCGGCTTCGAAGAAGGTTTGTCGGTCTTGAAGTCGGAGGTCGTTTCAAAGGCTCTTGGGATGTATTCCCCAACATGAGGGGGTACTGTCGCTTTTCCCTTAGACAAACGTGAGGAAGAGGAAGGCACATCTTCCTGAGGGACAGAGGTGGAAGTTTTCGCTATTCTTGTTAAATGATTTCAAAGGAGAAATGAAATTATAATAAGAAGAGAACACAAGAGAGAAGTAAGAAGAACTCTTATGAAGGAAGATCTTTGATTTATCATTTGGAATCAATTCCTATGGCTTTTCTTGATTATATTAAGTTAGTTGGGCTACATTCTGGTCGTCCAGAGGTTGATTCAAGCGTGAAGGGCTTGTTAGAGGAGTGATTTGGCTTGCTTGGGGTAAGTATGTTACCTAAACTTAGTTTAGGTACTAGTTGCCTAAGCATTTTGTGATAGCTACGTGCTATGGGTGCGCATATATGTGGGGATTGAGCCATATGCAAGCACCAGAGTATTTGTCCATGCTCGGTATTGTGCTTAGGCTATAACATGTCTTGAATTGTTGTTAAGCTTTACGATGTGATGTTTCTCATACTTGTAAACCTATTTTGAACTATTTGATCCATGGTTGTAGTTACATAGAGGCTAATCCCCAGTTTGAACTTGTTAATATCTAATTCCATGATGAAATTACCGATTTGAACTATAATATCACACTTTGCACATGCATGTATTCTTGTATAGTTGCTTCACGTGTGATATGATTTTTACTAGTAGGATGTGACCACACTGGTCAGATTGTGTTATTATTCATGTGGCCATGTTGGGCGGATATTACTATTATGCATGTGGCCACGCCGGGCGGATTGTGTTTTTATGCCTGTGACCACATCTGGTGGATTATGTTGTATGCATGTGACCACGTCGGGTGAGATTGTGATATTAAGCTTGTGACCATGCCAGGCAGATCTATGATATTGAGCTTGTGACCATGCCGGGCAGATTATGATATATAGCGTATGACCACGCCGGGTGGAGTGTGATTATTGTACGTGACTACGCCATGAAGTGTGTGGATATGGATCCATCCCCCTAGGGTCACCCTCTCATGTGCCTTCTTGATGGTGTACATGCGGATAGAGGAAAATTGATAAGTGGTTAGGTACGGTTATGGAAATTCTGAGGAAATCTGGCCAGTGTTGTTTTGTTATTGCATTTCATATTTACTTGGAATTGCCTTGGTTATTTACCTGATTTACTTGTATATCATCTTCATTTATGGTGGATTACTAACTAAGCAGAGTACTTGATAAACCTTGTACATTGGGATTATGTTTTCTATACTTTATGACTTGATCATGTTATTGTTGTGTACTTGCTGAATTTATGAACTGTACAGGTTATAGCGAGTATAATTTATAATTCTTGTTAGTTTTACCTCGTCGCGGTATGTTATTGTCACGACCCAAACCGAAGGGCCGCGATAGGCACCTGGTGCCTTACTCAACCGAGTACCAACAAAGCGTATCTTTCTTATCATACTATCATGGGTAAATGAGCTAGAAAACCCGTCAATACCCAACATATGATGACCCAACATGATATACAAACTTATACATGTGACATACGGGCCTATAAGGCCGACATGACCATTGGTAAACTCAAAACATAGGCCGACAAGGCCATACAAGTATCCATACACCTGACATCTGTCTACAAGCTTCTAAGAGTACATAAAATCATAAAGGTCGGGATAGGGCCCCGCCATACCAATCAAAACCTATTAAAAGCATACTGACCAAATAGGCACCTCCGGAGCAAGTAGAGTGCACCAACACTTCCGCTGAGCTTATAGCCTACTTGGAAGATTGTCAACCTATCAATCGGGACCTGCGCGCATGAAACACAACGTCCCCAGTCAAAAGGGACGTCAGTACGAATAAAGTACTGAGTATGTAAGGCAGGAAAGCATAAACAAGAATAGTAATGTAAAGAGAGATAGAGGAGATACAACTTGTAACATCTGAGTGCCTCTGGAGGCTACTGATATGAAATGCATAATACATATATATACATTAGCTTTTAAAAACATTGTCCTCTGTGGGCATCACCATCATAATATCGTACCCGGCCTCAAAGAGGACTCGGTAAAAATGTACCCGGCCATCATAAGGCTCGGTAGAATCGTACCCGGCCGTGTGGAGCTCGGTAAACCCAACTGATCAGTGGTTGCACAATAGGTGTCGTACCCGGCCGACTATAGCGCGACTCGGTAGAGTAAAATAGATACATATATATAATGCATGTAGGACTCATTGGAATCATATTCTGAACCTTTCGGAGTGACGTAAGGTCGATATTCTCCGTACACGTTATTAGGAATAACTCTTCATCAAGAATCTTATAAGAATCGGGAAGTACCAACAACATTGATAACGTAAGAATAAGAGAAGCAACCTCAACATCAATTGTTCCATAAAAAGGGAAACAATGTAAGTACTACTAGCTTCTAAGAGTAGAGTACCTTTAGAAGCTCGTTCATTGCATTATGTACAGTCGATGTCATGCAAAAGAAGGAAAGGGATAGCCTCACATACCTTGTATATGTACTTCCCAACCTCAAGCTATTCAAATATCACGACTCTTTAGTCTAGAATAAGAGAAATGACATTGTCCTTATCGTTTAAGCGTCGTAACTATTATGTATCGACCACAACCTATTACACGATGAAACGGACAGCACCTCCCCTATATATATGACTTCACACAAGTCAAAACAATCACCAAACAGCGCAACATACCCCTATCACTTTATACACAACACGACAACAATAATAGTGTCAAACAATCCGAAAATGTTACGACATACGACCAGCAAACAACCCTACCATTATGTGGTGTTTCTGCACACCCTTCCTACTCTCAACTCCATTGAAACCGTAGCAAAAGAGACAACCCAATAGCAACACGAAATAGCCCACAAAACAGTCCCACAAGTTCAGCAAGTCAACATTAATTTTTCAGTTTACTTAAACACGTTTCGTCTTGTCTTTTCTTTCAAATTGAGAAACACAACCAAAAGTACATAATTATACCTCTTATCCAATAAACCAGTCATGAATTCAAATTAAAAATAGGTTCACAACCAGCCAACCATGACACAATAACAAACAACATACCACTCTTTCGAAACTCGCTAGGTCTATTCTTTACGATCGAGTTATAACTCGCAAACGCATAGATAATGAAGGAGAAGCATAACCTTACCTTGTACTGAGTATAAACCACGAAACCTGGTCCTTCTTCATCAAAAATCAGTTCCTCAACGTGGCTACAAGAAGGATAAAGAGAAACTAGCATGTTGTCCGGACTTTTCAGCACTAGAATCATGTCGTAATACCCGAAATACCCTAGGGTTTGTGTGAGAATTTTGGGGAGGAGGTGCAGGGTTTCAATCTGATTTTTGGTCTGAGAAATAAGTGAATGAAATGAGTTAATATGTACTTAAAACGCCCCTCTTGGCCGACTTTAGGGCTTTTAATTGTGGCCTCTCCTTTTGGCAAGTAGGTGATGCACCTACTTGTCACCTACCATTTTGCGCAATCTCGCGAAAATGTGAATATCTCTCTGCTCAAATGTTGTATCAATGAATGGTTTAATCTATTGGAAACTAGACTCGTAGATTTTCTATTTGGTAGGTATATCATCCCATAATTCCAAGTACATTGGGAGAAATGCTCAGCGACATTTGACCTAAATTTCACTATATTTATGACTGTAACTTGTGATGATCTTTTCCAACTTTTGTTTCATAGATCGCTTGACTTCAAAACATGACACACGACTATCATACGACTAAAATAACTCATAATAAAATCTCCTTATAATGTTAAGCACCCTAGTCTCACCCTAAAAGTACATGTTATAACATTCCCAACTTGTCGACTTTTGACGAAACTTATTTTCTTCAATTTATTTAGCTTCAAAGCCTTCAAACCCTCTTTGTACTTGGTATTCATGATCTTAAATATTTGTAACCTCCATTGTACAATGATTAACTTACTTTATGTAATTTCAAAGTTGATCTCATTTCTGAGCTTACATCAATTGACTTACGGATACTCTAACGTACGAAAACATGGGGTATAACATCATTCCCCCCTTTGGAACATTCGTCCTCAAATGTTGACTGATGCACTATTCTTTGAATAAATCTAAAGTCTAGGGTATTCCTCCCTTTAGTCCTCTTTCTCATACCACGACTTGTGGTCAGACCCCTTCCGATCTCATAACTATTGCTACCTTTTGTCATGCAGCCTGTACGACTTTTTCCTTGTATATACGCCTATGCGACTCATCTCTCTCTTTTTCCCCAGCTTTTAGCCAATCTCTAGGTCTCACGTTGCAAACATATACTGAGCTTGATATGTTGTGCCTCTGGGCATCTATGGGTATACTGAAGTTCTTCGCTCGGTACATTGTTGAACTTACGAATATTGCTATATCTTATTTCATAGACCCGGCTATCCATTCATATGACTTTACCACATCTAAGTAGGTCATATTATGCCATAATTCTTACCTTGATTTCTCATTATTGAGGTATGCTACCAAATTCTAGGTTAGTTTCATTGCTTATCCAATATGTATAAATCTACGTCCTTTAATGCTTTCACATTACTGTTCATCTTAATAATGACGGCCTAATCTCATCTCATACTTTATAACTTTTATCCATCCATTGTTGATTCACCTTGCGTGGGTATATTAATCCTGTCCAATTCATGATATTCCTTTCTTTTCTTCATCAAATCATTACTCAATCGAAGGCCAAAACGTCATCCTTTATCTATCACAATTACACCCTCATTCTATTACCAGGGCAACATTCCATCTCTTCTAAATGCTATTAGTCTAAGACTCCTTTGAGTTCATTCATGCTATAGTGAGCTTCGAATAACATAGAGAAACCATCTGCTCTTCTTGTTTTCATGGGCTTAATCTTTTCTTTAACTTAAACCGGAACCTTCTACGGCTGTATGATTGTCAATATATATGCTCCATGGATGATATTCCGAAATCTTAAGTGCGCTCATAACGTAGCTAACTCTGGATCATTGATCGAATGATTCCTTTCGTTCCTTCTAAGTTTTTTTTTAAACGTAAGCCATTACTTTTCCTGGTCTTTTTTCCCCCTTGTTGCGTGCATACTTAGCTTATCTTAGTTCCCACACATGCCGGAATTCTTGTGCAACTCATATGGTATAAAATATTACCTTCGATTTATTGTGAGACTGCTTTTACATGACAATTTCTCCTTCGAGTTACTATATTTAGGTTGAAGCTTTCTTCCTTATTTCCTCAGCTAGTCTTTCGTGGTAGTACTTAGGAAACCTTCTGGATCTTGTAAAGTTGTGATCTTATTATACTGTATACACGAAGGAATTTTCGATATTCTTACTCGCCTACAAACATCCTTAGTTACATACCTCCGTGCCCTTCTGCTCGTAGGGTTACTTCTAAACTCAGGTTTTGATTGTCTTCTTAGTGGCACTCTCCATTATTTCCGTAACACTTATATAATACCTTTAAATACCCCAACTCCTATCTGAGCATTTCTCAAGGGGTATGACGTCATATCCGCGAGACTGAATTCACTATATTAGGATTCACTACGTTTATCTTGCATGATATGTTGATTTGCTTATAACCTCTTGTTTAACCGTAACTAGGCTCTTCCTGAATCAACTACAAACTGCTCGTTGGTCCATTCTCATATCTATATTTCGTGTAATCTCTCTTTGGTTATTTACTTTGTCTTAAGTTACCTATCACACTGGCTACTTATGTATCAAGTGTTCGTTCACACTTATTTATCAATAACATCCTGGCCGAGAGCTCTTACTGCCTTTCTCCGGTGTCGTGCTTGCATAATTTTCTGGAGTAGCAACATATCTATAGGATCTGAACAATGGCAACCTCATCCCTTTCTCCTTTTTTTACCACATTCCTCCTTTACCATTCCATAGTTACCTCTTCGTCTTTGGCGTGTTTTCACATCATCAATGACCCTTACTCGCTTTATGGTAACCCTTCTGTACTGGGTATAACTGAATTCCTTATGCACAAGGGTGACACCTAGAATAACTGGCATACTTATTCCCTTAAGCTTAACTCTGCTCACCGTGCTTTCTCTAGGGAAGCATCTTACTGAATGACCTTTAAAGGTTATTCTTCTGTTGTCCATTCTATTAATGCCGGAATGCAATCTCTAAAATTCTCATGATGCCGACTATTATCAAATCATTCGATCCCCAATTCATGTTCAGTTTATCTTATTTACCAGCCCATACTTATTTCTATTACTCTGGGGTCTACCTTTTCCTTCTGGTAATCACGTCGGAGTCACTAACTCATTTCTCGAAATGGGGATATGACTTTATGGCTTATACTCTTGTATTGCGTCAAGGCCTCACCTCTTGTCTTTCCCTTCACTTGACTGTAGACTTTGTCATCCTGTCATGTTTTGATTTACTAATATCACCCATTTATCACATCTTAACTGTAGACTCTGTCATCCTGTAATGTTTTGATTTACTATTATCACCCATTTATCACATCTTACACATAATATTTCATTTACTCTCTTCTTATTCTCCGAATAATATTTCTATCTATCACTTTATTCTGAAAACTTCAACAAAACATTCTTTCACTTTTAGCTGCCCTTGCTTCATCTCACTAGCTATTCAGGATGCCTAAAATTCTCTCTCTCTCTCTCTCTCTCTCTCTCTCTCTCTCTCTCTCTCTCTCTCTCTCTCTAGGGGCGGGAGTCATACTAAGGTAAATATTTATCTCTTTTAGGGTTCCACTACCTATCTTCCGAAATTTCTGAATATTTCTGTATTCATATCTGATTGCACTATTCTAGAGTTCACCATTTGGGTGTCTCACAAGGAGATCTATTACCACAGTTGCACTACTTTTCAGAAATGTTAGCTAATGATAACAATCCATCCATAATTTTTGGTTACTCTAACCCCAGCTTGATCCTGTTATTACATCATTCTCTTAAACTATATTTGTCAGCTCCCATAGGGCATAATTGAGATGGGTGTGGTCAATTATGTATAACTCTGTTACTGTTGAAAGTAACTCAGAATGCATGTATTTCTCCTCCTGAATTGTAAATACTGAACCTTCATTAACTGGCGGCCTTGTACTCTTCTTCATCTTGCTTTTTTTGCTTATTGAAACTTGTACTTATCTTTTGAATCTCGCATTATCTTTCACCATTAAGGTGGATAGGTATTCTTTCCTCAAGACTCCTTATCAAGAGGCTTACACCTTTCAGTACGCACATGATCCACTGAAGACCTCACATTTACTTATCATAAGCATGATGCAAAGTCGAGTTCCTTTGACTCAAGTCTTCCATAGCCATATCTTTTACCAACCGTCTTTCTGGATGTAGGTATCATCTTATTATGAATAAAATAGGAGTTGGGAACTTGAATTCTTACAACTGAGCTCTACCACACAATCTAGAGTAAGAAGAAAGAGTGACAGTCTTAAATGCCCAGTAGTCTCCTGCTTATAAGTGTGGTGCACAACACACCCATAAACAAGACTCTACTAGACACGGCTTGTAGACTCCCTAGGACAGAACTGCTCTGATACCAAGTTGGTCACGACCCAAACCGAAGGGCCGCGACAGGCACCCGGTGCCTTACTCAACCGAGTACCAACGTAGCGTATCTTTCTTATCATACTATCATGGGTAAATGAGCCAGAAAACCCGTCAATACTCAACATATGACGACCCAACAAGATATACAAACTTATACATGTGATATACAAGCCTATAAGGCCGACATGACCATTTGTAAACTCAAAACATAGGCCGACAAGGCCATACAGGTATCCATACACCTGACATCTGTCTATAAGGCTCTAAGAGTACATAAAATCATAAAGGTTGGGACAGGGCCCCGCCATACCAATCAATACTTATCCAAAGCATACTGACCAAATAGGCAACTCCGGAGCAAGTGGAGTGCACCAACACTTCCGCTGAGCTGATAGCCTACTTGGAGGACTGTCAACCTATCATTCGGGACCTGCGCGCATGAAACACAGCGTCCCCAGGCGAAAGGGACGTCAGTACGAATAAAGTACTGAGTATGTAAGGCAGGAAATCATAAACAAGAACAGTAATGTAAAGAGAGATAGAGGAGATACAACCTGTAACATCTGAGTGCCTCTGGGGGCTATTGATATGAAATGCATAATACATATATATACATAAGCTTTTAAAAACATTTTCCTTTGTGGGCATCATCATCATCATATCGTACCCGGCTTCAAAGAGGACTCGGTAAAAACGTACCCGGCCATCATAAGGCTCGGTAGAATCGTACCCGGCCACGTGGAGCTCGGTAAACCCAACCGATCAGTGGTTGCACAATATGTGTCGTACCCGGCCGACTATAGCGCGACTCAGTAGAGTAAAATAGATACATATATATAATTCATGTAGGACTCATTGGAATCATATTCTGAACCTTTCAGAGTGACGTAAGGTCGATATTCTCCGTACACGTTATTAGGAATAACTCTTCATCAAATATCTTATAAGAATCAGGAAGTACCAACAACATTGATAACATAAGAATAAGAGAAGCAACCTCAACATCAATTGTTCCATAAGAAGGGAAACAATGTAAGTACTGCTAGCTTCTAAGAGTAGAGTACCTTTGGAAGCTCGTTCATTGCATTATGTACAATCGAAGTCATGCAAAAGAAGGAAAGGGATAGCTTCACATACCTTGTATATGTACTGCCCAACCTCAAGCTATGCAAATGTCACGACTCTTTAGTCTACAATAAGAGAAATGACACTCTCATTATCGTTTAAGCGTCATAACTATTATGTATCGACCACAACCTATTACACGATGAAACGGACAGCAGCTCCCCTATATATATGAATTCACACAAGTCAAAACAATCACCAAAGAGCGCAACATACCCCTATCACTTCATACACAACAGGACAACAATAATAGTGTCAAACAATCCGAAAATGTTACGACGAACGACCAGCAAAAAACCCTACCATTATGTGGTGTTTCTCCACACACTTCCTCCTCTCAACTCCATAGAAACAGTAGTAAAAGAGACAACCCAATAGCAACACGAAACAGCCCACAAAACAGTCCCACAAGTTCAGCAACTCAACATTAATTTTTCAGTTTACTTAAACACGTTTTGACTTGTCTTTTCTTTCAAATTGAGAAAGACAACCAAAAGTACATAATTATACCTCTTATCCAATAAAACAGACATGAATTCAACTTAAAAATAGATTCACAACAAGCCAACCATGACACAAGAACAACAACATACCACTCTTTCGAAACTCGCTAGGTCAAATCTTTACGACCGAGTTACAACTCGCAAACGCATAGATAATAGAAGGAGAAGCATAAACTTACCTTGTACTGAGTATAAACCACGAAACCTGGTCCTTCTTCATCAAAAATCAGTTCCTCAACGCGGCTACAAGAAGGAGAAAGAGAAACTAGCCAGCTATCCGGACTTTTCAGCACTAGAATCATGTCGTAACACCCAAAATACCCTAGGGTTTGTGTGAGATTTTTGGGGAGGAGTTGCAGGGGTTCAATCTTATTTTTGGTCTGAGAAATAATTGAATGAAATGAGTTAATATGTCCTTAAAACACCCCTCTTGGCCGACTTTAGGGCTTTTAATTGTGGTCTCTCCTTTTGGCAAGTAGGTGATGCACCTACTTGTCACCTACCATTTTGCGCAGTCTCACAAAAATATGAATATCTCTCTGCTCAAATACTGTATGAATGAATGGTTTAATCCGTTGGAAACTAGACTCGTATATATTCAATTTGGTAGGTAGATCATCCCATAATTCTAAGTACATTGGGAGAAATGCTCAGCTACATTTGACCAAAATTTCACCATATTTATGAATGTAACTTGTGATGAACTTTTCCAACATAATCTCCTTATAATATTAAGCACCCTAGTCTCACCCTAAAAGTACATGTTATAACATTCCCAACTTGTCGACTTTTGACGAAACTTATTTTCTTCAATTCATTTAGCTTCGAAGCCTTCAAACCCTCTTAATACTTGGTATTATAACCTCCATTATAAAATGATTAACTTACTTTATGTACTTTCAAAGTTGATCTCATTTCTGAGCATACATCAATTGACTTACGGATACTCTAACGTACGAAAACATGGGGTGTAACAGTTATGATACTTGCTAAGTACATGAGGTCGGTTTCTCATGCTACACTCTATACTTAATTATGCAAATCCAGGTATCGGACCCACTCATCGATAGCCAAGGCATATAGTTGAGTTGATCACCAACAGACGAGGTAGAGATGCATTCTAGATTGCAGTCTTGGCATCTCTTTCCATGTTGTATTGTTGTCTTTATTTCAGAAATTATTGTTATTTAGCTTTTAGACTTGTATTTTCCGTTTTAGAGCTCATGACATTATATTTGCTAGTTTTGGGGGATTCATTATGTTTTGGAAAATGTTATGTCATATTGAGCCTTTAGACATACATTAATTCTGTCATTTCTGCTATTATAATTCATTATTGTTATGCTTGGCTTGCCTAGCAAGTACGTTAGGCGCCATCATGACTGGTAGGAGTTTGGGTCTTGACAAGCTGGTATCAGAGCCCTAGGCTCATAGGTTCCAGAGGTCACGAGCAAGTTTAGTAGAGTCTTGTGGATCGGTATGGAGACGTCTGTACATATCTTCGAGAGGCAACCAAATTCTTAGGGAACTTCACTTTCTTGCATTTTTTGTCATGTGGATTTGTTATTTCCAAAGTTTGAATCCTTACTCTTCTATTCTCTCATAGATGGTGAGGACACATGTTGTCGAATAAGGCGGACGGGCACCAGTACCACCACGTAGGGTCGCGAGAGGCCGAAGCCGAGGTAGAGGCCGAGGGTAGGGCTCGTATGACAACGAGGGCAGCACATGTGGAACCACCAGTCACTGCATTGGAGGAGTAGATTCAGAGTCTGTTGAGCCAGCGGGACGAGCTCATACACCGACTGTACCTATTTTTATTCCTAGTCATCATGAGGCTTTTACCCAGATCTTGAGTTGTGGACGAGCTTGGTTCAAGCGATTACGATACCTTTTGCACCAGCTACCTCACAGGTCGGGGGAAGAGCTTAGAACCGCTGCCCGTACTCCAGAGCAGCTAGCTTAGGGTCATCTGACGCTAGGGGTGTTACTAGTGCAATTAGTTGTCATTACTCGGGCTAAGGTAGATCCACATATGATTGATGCAGAGTAGAGGAGGTTGGAGCTATTTAGGAAGCTTGTTCTACCGGAGTTCAACAGAGGAGAGTCAAAGGATGCTTAGGATTTTCTGGATCGGTGTCATGAAATTCTTGCATAGCGAGTATTGGATCTCAGTGGAGTAGCTTTCACTACTTTACAGCTAACAGGGGCAGACTATAGATGGTGGCGGGATTATGAATTAGGCAGGTCGGCTGGCGCATCACCATTTACGTGGAATGAGTTCTCAGTTCTCTGAGTCGGGTTTGTTACGAGTGTGGGGATTCGATTCATCCCAAGAGGGATTGCCCTAGACTTTTTGGCAGGGCACCATAGCAAAGCTTGCAGCCTATGATTTCAACACCAGCAGCTGCACCACCTGTATCGCCAGCTAGGGGTAGGACTCAGGATGTTCGAGGTCGCCGTAAAGAGGGAGGTTGATCATGTGGTGGTCATGCCCGTTGCTATGCATTTCTAGCCATGCTAGAGGCAGTTGCTTCCAATACTGTGATTACATGTATTGTTTCAGCGTGCCAGAGGGATGCTTCAGTGTTATTTGACCCTGGTTCCAGTTATTCATATGAGTCATCATGCTTTGCTAGTTATTTGGATGTGCCACGTGATTCTTTAGTTATGCCTGTCAATGTATCTACATCGTTGGTGATTCTATTATGGTGGATCGTATATGTTGGTCGTGTGTTATGACCATTGTAAAGTATGAGATCATAGTTAATCTTTTATTAATTAGCGTGGCTGCTTTTGATGTGATTTTTGGCATGGATTGGATGTAACCATATCACGATATTCTGAACTGTCACACTAATCCCGCTACACTAGCTTTGCTGAGGTTGTCGAGGTTGGAATAGAGAGGCTCCCTGGATCATGTTTCTAGTGCAGTTATTTCATGTTTGAAGGCTCAACGAATGGCTGAGAAGGGATGTCTACCGTATTTGGCCTTTGTGTGGGATGTTAGTGCCGACACTCCTACTGTCGAGTCATTTCCCATAGTCAGAGATTTCTCAGATGTGTTTCCTCAAACCTGCCGAGCATGCTATCCGATAGGGATATTGATTTCGTTATGAATATGGTGTCGGTCACTTAGTCTATCTTTATTTCCCCGTACCACATGGAACCTATAGAGTTGAAGGAACAACTTTAGGAGTTTATTGAAAAGGGTTTCATCAGGCCCAGTGTTTCGTCTTGAGGTGCACTAGTTCAATTTCTGAAGAAGATGGATGTCTATATGAGTACGTGTATTTATTACAGGCAGCTAAGCGAAGTTATAGTCAAGAACAACTATCGACTATCGCGCATTGATGATTTTTTTTTATCAGCTTTGGGGTTCTAGGGTGTTATCAAAGATTGATTTGAGATTGGGGTATAATCAATTGAAGATTCGGCCTTCAGATATTCAAAAGACGACATTCAGGACCCGTTATGGTCACTATGATTTCCTAATGATGTCTTTTGGGCTTAATAATGCCCCATCATCTTTTATGAATCTGTTGAACAATGTATCCAGCCATAACTTGATTCCTTCATTATCGTGTTTATTTATGACATATTGGTGTATTCTTACAGCCGGGAGGACCATAAACAACAATCGAGGATCGTGCTCCAGTCCTTGACAAAGAAGAAGCTATATGCAAAATTCTTCGAGTTTGAGTTTTGGCTTGATTTAACGGCATTTTTGGGCCAAGTGGTGTCCAGTGAGGGGATCAAGATGGATCCGAAGAAGATTGTGGCAGTTCAGAGTTGGCCTAGACCGTTTTCTGCTACTGGGATTCGGAGTTTCCTTAGGTTGGTTTGATATTATCGCCATTTAGTGGAGGGTTTCTCGTCCATTGTTGCACCTTTAACTAGATTGACTCAGAAGGGTGACCCATTTAGGCGGTCTGACGAGAGTGAGGAGAGGTTTCAGTTTTGCCTTCAGGATCAGGTTCTTAGACACTCTAATGTGATGCTTTAGGGATTGCTTATGCTTCGCGCCAGTTGAAGCCCCATGAGAAAAACTACCTAGCACATAATTTTAGAGTTGCCAGCCATTGTTCACGCGCTAAATATTTGGAGGCATTATCCTTACGGCGTGTCTTGTGAGGTATTAACATATACAGGAGTCTCCAGCACTTTTTCAAGCAAAAAGATATGAACTTGAGACAGTGGATGTGGTTAGAGTTGCTAAAGGACTATGATATCACCATCCTTTATCATTCGGGGAAGGCCAATGTTGTGGCCGATGCTTTGAGTGTTAAGGCTGAGAGCATTGGGAGTCTTGCTTATCTTTAAGTTAGACAGAGGCCTTTAATATTGGATGTTTAGGCTTTGGCCATTCGATTTGTGAGGCTAGATATTTTGGAGCCTAGCGGGGTTCTTACTTGTGTGGTTTCATGGTTTTCTTTTTTTGAGTATATCAAGGCGCGTCAGTATGATGATCCCCATTGGCTTGTCCTAAAGGACATAGTACAACACGGTGATCCCAAGGAGGTTACTATTGGAGATAAGGGGGGTGTTGATGATGTAGGATCAGATTTGTGTTCCAAATATGGATGGGTTGCGAGAATTGATACTTGAGGAGGCCCATATTTTTTGATATTCCATTCAGGGGCTGCGAAGATGTTTCATGATTTGAGGTAGCATTACTGATGGAGAAGAATGATGAAAGATATTGGGGAGTCTGTGGCTTGGTGTTTGAACTATCAGTAGGTGAAGTACGAGCATCAGCGACCCGGTGGTTTGCTTCAGAAACTTGATATTCTAGAGTGGAAGTGGGAGCGTATCACCATGGATTTTGTAGTTGAACTTCCACGAACCTTGAGGAAATTTGATGCAGTGTGGGTCATTGTGGATAGACTGACTAAGTCTGCAAACTTTATTCCAGTCATGACTACCTACTCTTCATAGAACCTAGCTCGAATTTACAATAGTGAGATTGTTCGCTTTCGTGTGGTGTCTATGTCTATTATCGCTGATCAAGGCACCCAGTTCACATTGCAGTTTTTGAGTGCGGTGCAGCAAGAGTTGGGCACACATGTAGAGCCGAGTACAACATTTCATCTCCGGATGGACGGGAAGTCCAAGTGCACTATTTAGATCTTGGAGAAAATGTTATGTGCCTGTGTTATTGACTTCGGAGGTTCATGGGATCAGTTTCTTCAGTTAGCAGAGTTCACCTACAATAACTATCAGTCGAGTATCCATATGGCTCCTTATATGGCCTTATATGGGAGGCAATGTCGTTCTCCGATTGATTGGTTTAAGCCCGAGGAGGCTAGGTTTTTGGGCACTAACTTGGTCTGTGATGCTTTGGAGAAGGTGAAGTTGATTTAGGAGCAGCTTAGTATAGCACAGTTTAGACAGAATAGTTATACTAACAAAAAGGCTCATGATGTTGCATATATGGTGGGTGAGAAGGCATAGTTTCGCCCATGAAGGGCGTGATGAGATTCTAAAGGAATGACAAGTTGAGCCCTAGGTATATTGGCCTTTTTGAGGTACTTGAGAGAGTGGGAGAAGTGGCCTACAAACTTGACTTGCCACCTAGCCTATCGAGAGTTCACCCACTGCTTCATTGTTTGACGCTCCGAAAGTATTATGGTGATCTGTCACATGTTTTGGACTTCAGCACGGTGCAGCTGGATGGGGATTTGACTTAATATGTGGAGACAGTGGCCATTTTGAATCGGCAGGTCCGAAAGTTGAGTCAAAGAACATAGCATTAGTGCAGGTTCATTGGAGAGGCAAGCCAATCAAGGAGGCTACTTAGGAGATCGAGCACGAGATGCGGAGCAGATATCCTCACCATTTTTAGACTCTATGTATGATTATAGACCCGTTCGAGGGCGAACATTTGTTTAAGACGGGGAGAATGTAACGACCCGGTCGGTCATTTTGAGCACTTTAGCCGTTCCCTATCTGATACTTTACTCATGTGTATTTCATTTGGATTTGTTTCGGAGAAGTTTCGGAGTGAATTGGGACACTTAGTATTAAGGTTGAAAGCATAAGTTGAAAGAGTTGACCGGAGTTTTACTTTTGTGTAGAAGACTACGTAATGGAGTTTTGATGGTTCATATAGCTCCGTATGGTGATTGTAGACTTAGGTGTATGTCTGGATTTGGAGGTCCGTAGGTAAGTTTGGTGCTTTTTGGCAAAAGCTGGGATGTTGAAGGTAATCAAGGTTGATAGGTTTGACCGAGAGCTGACTTTGTTGATATCGGGTTTGGATTTTTGTTTCGGGAGTTGGAATAGGTCAGTTGTGTCATTTGGTAATTGCATGCAAAATTTGAGGTCATTCCGAGATGCTTAGGCATGTTCGACGTAAGTTTTGAATTTAGAAATTTCATTAGTGTCTTTAGGCTTGAATTGGATGGGATTCGTGATTTTGATGTTGTTTTGTGGGATTTGAGGCCTCGAGTATGTCCGTGTTATGTTTTGGGATTAGTTGGTGTGATTGGACGGGGTACCGGGGGTCTCGGGTGTGATTCGGATGAGTTTCGAAATGATGGTGTTCTTCAAGATATGTTGAAGTTGCTTTATGCCAAGAACCAAGAACTTGGTACTTCCCAATCCTAAACTTTCCTAGTCCATTTGTAACCAGTTCATTTATATGACCCAAGTGGGATTTCTCTATTCTTGCTTGTGATTCTTAATTTTTATTTCTTCCTATGCTTTGTGGTAGGATCTTATCAATCAATGAAATTCACTGCTTTTGCTCAAATTGTTTGAATTTGTTATTTCTTAGATGGCTAATATCATTATATTGAAAAGAAAATATTAAATACATGATTGCATTTGAAGTAGCCTCAACAACCATGAGTAATATTTTGTAAAATTTGGTTACTTAATTTAATTATAAAACTTTTCGATGATGCTAAAAGGGGGAAGTTAAGGTGTCCTTTTGCTTTGGACTCTGAAGGTTATAACCTAGTGATCCTGGTCCTTGATTATTTCTGACTATAAAGAGATGTTTATAACCTAATGAACTTATTCCTTGAAGATTTGTGACGCTAAATGGAAAATGTTCTGACATTGTGTTTGATGTTGAGCTAAGTTGAAAAAGGTTCCATGCTTATGAAATGCATATAGTTTATCATCATCAAAAAAGGGAAAAATTATTGACTTGAGCGGTATAGGTTATGATGATTAACAAAGGAATACATGCATGAACCAGGTTTATGGACATTGTACCCATGTTACGATAAGAATTAAACAAAAGGCATGCACGTGCAAGAGATAAGTATAAGTGGTTATTTATTATAATCCCTGAAAGAAAAGAAACATATTTGATAAGGGACATGATTCCTTACTTGAAGAGAACTCTATACAAGATAAGGAAAGACTTAGCAGTTGAAATTAACTAGAACTATTCCACTACGGAAGAGTAAAGAATCAGACATCTAGTTAATCCTTATTCTACTAACTCTATAAATATCTATTTGTTCTCTTTTACATGTAACGCACACATACTGAAGTAAAAACAAGAATTGAGAGCAAAATAACAAGGCATTTTGTGAGCAATTCCTGTAAAATGCAAGGGTGCGAACGTGAAGCTACATGAACCAGATTGACAAAATAATTCCATGTAACTGTCTTTAATTCTAGTTCAATTGTAGTAGGAGCTTTGGAGTTGTCTCTTTCAGCTTTCTTAAGAAGCAACCTATACTAGGTACTTGAATTGTATTGTTGAAGTTAGAGTTAACTCGAAGTAGTCGCAACAGCATGTGGCGTGTTTCTACAAGAGTTAGAGTTCAATTCTTAGGTTTGCAAGAGGTTTGTGAATTTTATTTTGGATCAGAGTTTAATGTAGTGTTTGGGCAAAATCCTACTGGGAAGTAGGTCGTGATTTTTTTATCTTTTGAGCCGGGTGTTTTTCACGTAAAAATACTTGTGTTCTTTACCTTCCGCATTACTTATTCTGCAACTTTAGTGTAAAAAACTTATAGAAGAACCGGATCTTTCGATAATCCAGTGCACGCAAAAATTAGACACCACACAAATCACCTCTCTCGTGAGGTATTGAAGTATAAAACATCACTAGGTTGACTAAATGCCAAGTGAGAGTATAAATAAAACTAGTTTTTCCTTTCTGAAAGAAGTGTTGAAAAACTATTGCTTCTGCATGCATTGGTTCTGATCCCAAGAATGTTTGGTTATTAGAGTACGCAAAATCAATGCTCTATATTAGGTGAATTCCCCCTTGTCAATTTACAGTAGATATCAAGTGGAATACTATTTTATCTACTGAAAATGCTCCACTTGATCCTTCACAATTTCCACTAATTAAACTACTGGGCTTTACAGCTTTTGGTGACAAACATTCCATTAACTAATTGGACTGCATGCTACTAATCTACTACAGTATAATTTAGCTATAGCGGAGTGGCTCCGCATCCTTTGTCTTGGCATTAACAGATAATGATATCCAATAGTAAATCAATTACTTTTACATTCTTGAAGCTTCTTTCAGTGTTTGATAAGGAAAATTAGGACAGGGGATTACTCGCAATCAATCTGATTGTTAAATCCACTTTTATGTTGAAATTAAGTTTCTCGTAAAGGAAAATATGATTTGAAGAGACGATTTTCAATAGATTGTTATTTCATATCGGACATTTCAATATATATATATATATATATATATATATATATATATACATATATATATATATATATATTTGTGTGTGTTTACGTGCGTGCTCTTGTGAAGTATCTTTTGTCGAATTATTGGAGCAAACTTTGTGGAAGTATGCAATTTCAGAAAGTACAATTGTAGTTCCAATAGTTTTAAGATCTATTCTCATGCTCTAATAATTTTTTTGTTGGGGATGAGGTCTTTCAACTTACTTAGAAAACGGAATTATCCATAAAATAAAGAATGACTCTTTAATAAGTTCACCTAGGATACTAATCCAGTGGCCTGCTGCACTCCTTGATGTATATTAGAGAGAAGCTTTCCACTATCGTAAGGGCGTCGGACCTAGATAGGTGGGGAGTCGTTGTTGGTTGTCGGGCATAAACAAAGACTAAAGTAGCTCAAAGAAGAAAATAGAGCAGAGAGTGTAAAGGATGAAGTACTGAAAGTGATACATATATGACTTGAGTCTTACAAGAGATTAATTTGTCATAGTCAATCTGTTTTAATGCAGCAACGTACCTGTATGGGGTCAAATTCTGCCCACTATGGTAAGCAACGATCCCCGACTAAGCAATAGCTGAAGTAGAGGGGACGACCTAAGAATGTCAGAGCGAAAGTATGCCCTTGAATCTCGTCGTCTCCTCGAAAGCACGTGACCTATCCCTGTATTATTTTATTATTTTTTGAGGGGGTTCTCTTGTTATGTAAAGGAGAATCCCAATGTTGTAAAGGGGGGATCTTTTCAATATGAAGCTATCTTTTTCTTTCTCTCTCTCTCTCAATAAGCTTTCTCTTACTCTCTTTCGAATATCCAAGTTGTTGAAACAATCACAAGCATAATATATATTTCTAGGTCTAATTATATTCGATTACGATTTACCTTTGATTCATTTTGATTGTTTTCGCTTACAAAGTAATTAGTATCTTTTGAGTCAAATAATTTGGCGCCGTCTGTGGGGATTTCGGCAATCGAAATCATAGTTTGCACCTAGAACATCAAAAATAAACCACCTTCCTTCACACCCTACTGAAATCGAAAAATGGCGGAAAATGACGCAAGATTGAAAGCAATAGCAGGCGTCACAACCAACCTCATAGGCCCCCTCCACGAGGCCGGCAGAGAAAACATCTTGAGCACAACACCTGGTAACACTCAAGAGGGAGAAATCTCACCCTCCCCATCTGAAGATCTGAAGATCATGCAAGAAAAGGGTCTTCCACGTCTGCAGTCAAAGAAGCACCACCCCCGGTGGTCAAGTAACTACTGGAAGAATGGCTGACGAACACCCTAGGCAGCATGCTCGAAAAATCGCCCCAAAGCAACATTAAGAACCCGTTGACGACAGACATCGCTACCACCAGTGAACACGATACTGTACGTACAAACAACAACCGCACCAATGGCCAGACCAGCGATGGCACACTTGCAGCCATCCTTAAAAAATGGAGGAAATGGAGAATGAAAACAAGGCACTTCGGGATCAGATGAAAGAGCATCAGGAAAGAGTAGACAAAATTCCCGGCGCTCCTAAGTTACTACCAAAGCGCGACATGGGAAGATTCGTCGAACAACCATACAGCGAAGAAGCTGCACCTCACCCGATCCCAAAGACCTTCAAGATGCCACCCTACTTAAGGATATATGACGGGACGACGGACCCCGAAGACCACTTGATCCACTATGTGACCGTTGTGAAGGGTAACGATCTGTCAAAGGAACAAGTACCATCCGTACTATTGAAAAAGTTCGGAGAAACGTTGACGGGGGGGGGGGGGCTAACATGGTACTGCTAGCCAGAACGATATCAACATTCGATGAAATGGCGGATAAGTTCGCCACCGCCCATGCAGGAGCTAAGAAAGTAGAGGCCAGGTTAAACGATATCTTCGCCGTCCGACAAACCGCAGGTGGGGGACTTAGGGACTTCCTGGCCAGATTCAACTGAGTAAGGATGAGCTTACCAAACGTATCGGAAGGTATGGCGGTCGCAGCTTTCCAAAACGGGCTGAGCAGAGATGGTTCGAGAGCGACCAAAAAGCTACTAAACCTACTCATGAAGTATCATCCCACCACATGGGAGGAGATCCACAACGCTTACTGTGCCGAGGTACGAGCCGACGAGGATGACCTCAACGGACCAACCCAGCGGCTCACGACAATACAGTCAGAAGCAAGGAGGGATCGACGCAGCGAGGGCCGGCGGGAACAATCCTCGCGCTTCAACAAAGAAAGGCAGCAGCCTTACGTCAGATCCTCGCATCCACCACTGCCTAGACACACAGAAGCACTACAGCGATATGTCTCCCCACTCCGTAATGAAAGAGGTATGCCTCCTTTATTATCCGCCCATAACTTTTGTGTGTCTCCCTCAGAAATAGTGTACGCACTGGAGAAGCTGGGCACCAAGGTACAATGGCCGCAGAAGATGAAATCAGACCCCACCATGAGAAAGTCAAATGTCATGTGCGAGTTCCACCAAGAACGAGGGCACAAAACCGAAGATTGCATATGGCTGCGGCAGGAGGTGGTCAAAATGCTTAACCAAGGATACATAAGGGAGCTACATAGCGACAAGGGAAAGATCAACTTCGCACGAGGGCGGGATCAACCTCAAGGGCCTCCAAAGTCGTCTTCGCCTACACGCACCATCAACATGATTGTCGGAGGAGGCGACGATTCAGCAATCAACCATGTAAAGTTCACCACTTCGCATAAACTGAAGCGAACAATCTCCCACGAACGGTATGATGACTTCGAAGAAAGTATCACCTTCGATAAGTCAGATGCCGACGGTTTGTCTTTTCCTCATTATGATGCTTTGGTCATAACTTTACGTATTGCTGACACTGATGTTAAGAGAATCATGGTTGATGACGGAAGCGGCGCCTGTATTATCCATCCAAGGGTCCTCGCGCAAATGAGGTTCGAAGATAGGATAATACCGCATTGCATAACACTGACATGTTTTAACAATGCAGTGGAACGAACCTCCGGGGAGGTATCATTGCCGATTTTAGCAGGAGGAGTTACGCTGGAAACCACTNCAAAGGCTATCACCAATGTTCGTCGACCCCACTCGACGACGACGGATACCACTTCAACGATAGTTGAAGTTACAACCTATGGGCCAAAGGCCATCGCCAATGATCGTCGATCCCACTTGACGACGACGGATAACACTTGAACGACAGTTGAAGTTACATCCTATGGGCCAAAGGCCATCGCCAATGATCGTCGACCCAGTCGACGACGACAGATAACGCTTCAACGACACAGTTGAAGTTACATCCTATGGGCCAAAGGCCATCGCCAATGATCGTCGACCCAGTCGACGACGACAGATAACGCTTCAACAACAGTTGAAGTTACATCCTATGGGCCAAAGGCCATCGCCAATGATCGTCGACCCCAGTCGACGACGACAGATAACGCTTCAACAACAGTTGATGTTACATCCTATGGGCCAAAGGCCATCGCCAATGATCGTCGACCCCACTCGACGACGACGGATAACACTTCAACGACAGTTGAAGTTACATCCTATAGGCCAAAGGCCATCGCCAATGATTGTCGACCCCAGTCGACGACGACGGATAACGCTTCAACAACAGTTGAAGTTACATCCTATGGGCCAAAGGCCATCGCCAATAATCGTCGACCACGTTCGACGACGACAGGTAACACTTCAACGACAGTCGAAGTTACACCCTATGGGCCAAAGGCCATCGCCAATGATCGTCGACCACGATCGACAACGACGAATAACACTTCAACGACAGTCGAAGTTACGTCCTGCGGGCCAAAAGCCGTCACAACCGATGCGCCAGCCAAGCTCGACGGTGACAAAATATGTATAAACAAAGAACAACACAAAAGAATAGCAACAAAAGTATAATTCTTTCACTATGACAAAAATTATATACATTTAGTCCCATGGAGGACTCCCATTACATTCCAAAAAGAAAAAAGGCAAAACCTATACAAATCTTAAGGAGCCTCGCCAGATTTACCATCGCCATCCGCTTGCTCTCCTTCTCGACCATCGCCACCGAGACGGTAAGTCTCATTAAACCATGGGTCGGACTCGAGCCGGTTGACGTCCTCCGAAGTGTAGCCCTCTCGGTCATGAGAGTCGGAGCTGTACCCACAAGCTACACGAGCGGCACGAGCCTCACCCCACTGCTCCCGAACTTCCTCCTCGGAGGCACGTCCCGCAACAAGAAGTTTTCTATACACGTCCAATTTGGCCTCCGCATATACCCACATCTCGTGCGCATCTTGGGTCGCGTCCCCGGGACGTGGCGGGGCAGTACGCCTAAGGACATCAATCTCAGCCGCCTTAGCTTCGAGCTTGGTTGTCAAAGCCACCACCCTACGGTGAAGATCGGCTACCTCCGCCGCCACTCCACGGCTAAGCTCCAACTCCTCCTCCCTCAGCTTGAGGAGTGATTCCAGCTCGCTATTACGAGCCACAGCCTTCACCAACTCCTCATCCATTTTCTCCAGCTCCGCCGCCCTGCGGCTCAATTGTGCCTCCCTCTGTTCGAGGCCCTCCCGGAACACCTGGAATTGTGGATCTTGCCGGAAAAGATCTGCCGCCGCTTGATGCTTGGAGCGATACCGTTTATACTTCTTCACCATCTTATCAAAAACGGTCGTTCTCTTCTCCTCACGGCGCCTCCTCTCCACTTCCAAAACCAGGGTCTAAAGAAGAAAACATATACATGCAAGTAAGTTAGTACGCATCAAAATCAACTTCACGGCACACGGAAGAACAGAGAAGTTACCTGTAACGCCATGCCAGCGACCCTCCGTGACAACTTCGCATCGCTGATAGCGCTCAACATCTCGCGCTCAGGGGCAGCACACAGTAGGGCCATCTCCAGTGCAGCCCGCTCGCTGTGCCGTAACAAGTTGTAAGCCCCTGGAATCACGATGCGGCGGCCGGATCCATCTGTTGTCATCTCCACGCGTGCAGAGTTTTCCACCACCTCTTCCACATTCCCGTGGGTGGCCTCAGCAGTTGGTCCCCCAGCGTCGCCACCAACAAGGGGCGATGAGCTACCCTCGGCAACACGAGCCGAGCTGGTACCAACATCAGCACTTATCTGGTTGGCCAGCCTCCCCGAACGGATGGCGTCGGCCATAAAGACGGGCCTAGTTGTTTGGCGAGGCGCGTCACCCTCTTCATCTCCAGTCGCCACCGCCTTACCCATCACGAGCCTCCTCCTTTTTCTCTCCTCAGGCTCCTCTCCCTCAAAAGGCTCGTCCGCAGGTTGCGGAGACAATGTCAACGGCCCCGCCTCATTTATAGCTACCTTCGCAGGAGCAGCCTCTTGTACAGAGGCTACGGTCACCCCTTCCCTGACAGAAGCACAAAGTATTTCCTGCGTAGTCTGACCAACATCTGATCGGGAGGAGGCGGATGCCGTCGCCCGCCTCTTAGGAGCACTTCGACCTGGCAATAAAAGTGATTTAGCCGACGAAGTTTGTAAAAGTGACTAATTAAAGTCAAAGAAATACCTGAAGGGCTCGCGGGACCATAATGTTCAATGAATTCAGCACACGTACGGGTCTCTTCCGCGAGAGGCAGCAAACCGGACACCCACTGCTTAATATCGGTTATGAACCGGGGGACGTGAGCTATAGCTGCAAAATAACAGAAAAATCATAAGGATGGTATAATCGGAACCGCTAGAGTCACGTACAATAAACGACTCGACGGATAATAATACTTACGTCTCGAATTCCACCTCTCAGGGAATCCGACGGGGTTAGGCACCAGGTGCTCCGTCTTGATAAAGAAGTATCTACGCCAATAGCCCCGGTTAGCCCGATCGTCGGTTTGCACTACCAACCCCTTCGAGCCACGATTCTTTAGATGCAGCATGGTGCCCCTCAGATAGCTGGCACTGAATAGCTGCAATAGGTGGTGGACGGAGACCTCCATCCCGACCAGCTCCGCGTATGTCGACATTACCCTACATAACTTTAGGGTATACAGAGTGAGCTGGGCGGGACACGTTGTAGTAACGGCAAATTTCCTCCGCCAATGGAAAAATGGGGAGGCCGTAGCCGATCAAAAAGGGATATTCATAAAACGTACAGTATCCTGGTCTATGGGTGTTCGCATAGTCCGCTCCTGCTAAACCCATCTCCACGTGAGCGGGTATATCATACGACGCACGAAGAGTATCTAAATCAGTTTGTTTTAACTCAGATTTCTCCCAAGGTTGTTCGGGAGAATCCCTTTGAAAGTCCCTCCTAATAAGGAGTTGCTTCGGGAGCACGTTATCTACGGTAAGAGGGGTGAGATCCTCCCCTTTCTCTCCCTTGTCGCCGCCGGATGGAGGCGGTATGTCAGATGATTTATTATTACGAACCCCCGGAGCGTTATCCCGTTTAGATTTTGTCATGGTTTCCGATTAAGGAGTGATGTACTACGCAACCACAAGTGTACTTTCAGGGAAGCGGTGATTTTTCGTAAAAAGAAAGCGTTTTCTTGAAAATAGTTGGAAAACATTTGCAGATGATCTAAAGTTAGGTTAAGCTGAACCCTTTCCCTATTTATAGGGTTGGGTAGCGTTGAAATCGAAGAGGCAAAACCCCAAACAGGCGCGGGAAACCAAGCATCAGAACACCTTTTGTACTTCCTCGGGAACACGCGTAATGATGACGCCTGCATATGGCGACGTCATCTCAGGGAAGGGATTGCGCGCCAATAGATCGACAAATTCAAACTATCGCCCCCCCCCCCCCACGTCGTCGTCTCCAAACATGGTCAAAATTTTCCTAGTAGAAGGATCATGGTTCCGTCCATCGGCGATGCACTTCGTTACGTCACCAACTAACGGAGGGACTATCTCTATGGGGTCAAATTCTGCCCACTATGGTAAGCAACGACCCCCGACTAAGCAATAGCCGAAGTAGAGGGGACGACCTAAGAATGTCAGAGCGAAAGTATGCCCTTGAATCTCGTCGTCTCCTCGAAAGCACGTGACCTATCCCTGTATTATTTTATTATTTTTTGAGGGGGTTCTCTTGTTATATAAAGGAGAATCCCAATGTTGTAAAGGGGGGGATCTTTTCAATAAGAAGCTATCTTTTTCTTTCTTTCTCTCTCTCTCAACAAGCTTTCTCTTACTCTCTTTCGAATATCCAAGTTGTTGAAACAATCACAAGCATAATATATATTTCTAGGTCTAATTATATTCGATTACGATTTACCTTTGATTCATTTTGATTGTTTTCGCTTACAAAGTAATTAGTATCTTTTGAGTCAAACAGTACCAATCTGCCAATCACTCATGCCTTGAGAGGATGTGAAATAAAAGGAACAAAATCTTTTTATTCCTGTTTGTCAAACCATGTTTTGGTGCTGTTACTTCGCTAGATATTGACTTGCATGTACATTCTAAGTACGACGGAAAGAGGTTATCTTAAACACATCTATAACCAGTGTATAGAAATCTACACTATTTGATAACTTACAAGATCATTAAAGAGTAATTGTCCATACTACTTGCGATGTTTTTTCAGAGTTTTTGGCCAATATTGTCCCTTATCTTTGAGGGTAGATCTATTTTGGTCCCACAAATATAACTCTGAGCATATTTAATCCCTTAACTATGCTAATGTTGAGCATGTTGAGTTCACTAACAGAATCTGTCCAAGATCAATTATGGGGTTGGTTTCGGCACTCACCATCTTTTTAATTTACTTATCGAAAATATTTTATAAACCAACACCCACTAATAGTAAAGAGCTAATAAATTTATGAGTTTAACGTTGAAACTTTCACTTTTAAAAATTTCGGTTAATTTTTTCCAAAAAAAATAAAAAAATCGAAAAAATAGTGTTGCCGAGATCACTTCTAGGCATACTATTGAATCAAACGAATAACAAGATTATATTATCACTTTTTGCCCGAGGCCAAACACTATTTACATCTGGTAGCTGAAAAAGTATATAAAATTTGTATAACTTTTGTATAATCTCATATATATATATATATATATATATATATATATATATATATATATAACTTTCGGGGATTATTTTTACAACGGTTACACAGTGTCATTTTCTCATTGAAAACTGGCACAGAAGGGATATTTTCAAGGTCAAAATTTTGAAAGACGTTATCTAAAAATGAGGAATTAAAGTGATAATTTGTGTTATCCAATAAAAGGAGAGGAAACGTTTTGCTTCAGAGCAGAAGATTTGTTTCATGAATTAGAGTTGGTTAACACCGTTAGTTTTTGGACAGATTCTGTCAGCGTGACTAAAGGTGCTCAAGTTTTGCTTAGCGTTATATTTGAGGGACCAAAATAGACCTATTCTCAAAGATAAGGGAAAATATTGGTCAAAAACTCTTTTTTTCATGAATAACTGGTATCACCATTTTGGAAATTTCGGCAAATAACCTATTTTTACAGGTAAAAATACACTACTAGTATAGAGTACTTTGAGAGTGTTTGGCTAAGCTTATAAGCTGGTCAAACCGGCTTATAAGCACTTTTTAGCTTATCTACGCGTTTGGTAAAATTAAAAGTGCTTATAAGTTTAGTGCTTATAAGCCAAAAATAAGCCAAAAGCCATAAGTTGGTCTCTCCCAACTTATCAAATTTTAGCTTATAAGCACTTTAGGTTTGACCAAATTTTTACTATTCTATCCCTAAAATACTTTTTTTAAAACAAAACTCTTCGTATACCCAGTTCTTCAGCTGCTTATTATTAATTTCAGCACTTTTATCCAAACATGTAACTGCTTATTTTTTAAATCAGCTTCAGCACTTAAAAGTGTTTTTCAGCACCTAATGCATATCTGCTACTCTGAATCAGCTAAGCCAAACAGGCTCTTTTACACGCGTATATGCGTTAGATTACTACTACTTTAAATTTTTGAAGAAGCAATATTAAATCATTCTACAGAACCATCAAGTCTATTTTATGATAACCTAATGCAAATGCTGCTTTCACTATTAACAAAACGTAGAATAAACAAGCAGGATTAAAGATTGTCATCTTTGATCATCTGGACCAGGGAAAAGAAAGCATTAAAGACTTTCTGCACTATTTGTGAATTTTAACTTGTAATCATAGGTTCATTATCATATATGTAACATGAAAATTTACCTGTAATTATTATAGAAGTAGTCTGATTGCATATATTTGTTTCAAACTGTTAATATATAGAACATTGTATACGGTTAAAATCGGGTCTACTCGATTCTGCTTTTTGATTGCATCGAGGGTTATCCTCGTAAGTGGAGCATATCGAAGTAACGAAGACAAGGTACTGAGTTCGAGAATCGAAGTGCCTGCCGAGATCGAGGCCGGCAGCGATCGAGACCAAACAAGGCAAACTCCGAGCAGAGCACAATAACAGGAAAGCGAGATATCCGTGACTAGTCGAAGATCATGGCGAGAATCTCGGAACGGATCAAATCAAAGGCAGTTGTTTAGGTTAATCATAGGATTTACTTCCGTAATTAGAATCGTACCACAGATAGGATTCCCTCTACTATATAAAGAGGGTCCTAATCATTTTGTAGGGACTCACATTCACGCATATCAAAGCAGTACAATACTTTCTTGCTTACATTCTTATTAATCAGATTTCTATATTTTTAAATATTCTTGCATCGATCAGTTCGAGGATATTCAACTCGAGGGCTGAACTCCGTTCAAACACTGGTTTGCTTAATTTTATTGTTAATTTCTACTACTAATTTTCGTATTCATCAATTGATATTAGGTGAAATCACATGTCCTTAAAACCATATTATAAGTTTAATTATTATCCAAATTTTAGGGTAAATAGTTTGGCGCTCACCGTGGGTCTAAGGATAATAGTGATTGCCTGGTATGAATTCCCATAACACATACTGTTTTACGCTTGTTCTCGTAAGTGCTTTTAATTTCAGGATCAATATGTCTAACTCATAAGCAGTACCCACTCACACCGATGACGGTCCGGTTTTCATGGAGAAAACGATAATGTAGCCGCCCCAGGGATGGAAGTTACTCAAGCTGGCTACGAGGGAGTACCAATCGCACACCCCGTCGATGCCGGTTCGCATGTCGCCCTAAATGCAAATCTGGGCGTCGACCCTGGAAATAGTGTCCATAGAGATGTCCGAGCAGCCGATCAGAATGCGCAGAGCAGTGGAGAAGGTAGAATTAGCCTTCGATTGATATTCGAAATGTTGCAGACTCAACTAGCTAGGATAGCACAACTCCAAAATCAAAATCGAGCACCAAGCAGAATTGAGCTCGAAAGATCACAATAAGTTGTTCATAGAATCGAACCTATACCGGAGAAATCGAACGCCAATGAATTGGAGGCTGACCCCACCATTATGAAGATGCTCGAGGAACTCACTAAGCGGATCGAATCAGGTGAAAAGAAAATTGAGGCTAATGACAAAAAAGTAGAGACGTACAACTCACGGGTGGACCAAATACAGGGGGCACCCCCGATTCTAAATTGTTTGGATTCGAAGAAGTTCCTGTAGATGCCTTTCTCTCCAAGTGCGGCTCCGAAGCCCATTCCTAAGAAATTTCGTATTCTAGAAATACCCACATACAATAGGATCGCCGATCCTAATGAGCACGTCATTTCTTACACATGTGCAATAAAGGGGAATGAGTTAGAAGATAAAGAGATTGAATCCGTTCTTTTGAAGAAAATTAGGGAAACTTTATCGAAGGATGTCATGATATGGTATCATAACTTACCACCCAACTCTATTGATTTGTTTTCTATCCTCGCAGATTCTTTTGTGAAAGCCCACGCTAGAGCCATTAAAGTTATAACGAGGAAATCGGACATCTTCAAGGTAAGACAGAAGGATAACGAGATACTCAGGGAACTCGTATCTCGATTCCAAATGGAGAGAATGGATTTGCCTCTTGTCACTGACGATTGAGCTGTTCAAGCTCGTACACAAGGTCTCAACGCTCAGAGCTTCATAGCTTGACAACAGCTGAAGCAGAATTTGATCGAATATCTAACTGTCACTTGGGCTAATGTACACAATCGGTATCAATCGAAGATTAGGGTTGAAGATGGCAACCTAGGAGCTCCAATTGGTTCGATTTATCCCAGCAGGCCCATGGATAGAATTAAAAGGGGCGTCGATTGGGAACCATGATCAAATAGAGAGAGGTACCGGCAATACAGTGGAGATCGGAGAAATAAGGGGCTCGGACGCAACCCCTTGCGGAATGATAGAAGGAACGATCGGGGACAGAGTTCCCGGGGGATTATGAGCAAAAGTGGTTTCGATAGAGATGCCGGGTCCAAGGAAGCACCTCAACTGTCATAATATAACTTTAGCGTCGATGCATCAGGTATTGTATCAGCTAATCGGTCGAATTAAGAATACTAGATGGCCCAGACCCTTACTGACCGATCCAGCTCAAAGAAACCCTAATCAAATATGCAAAAACGATGGTAGCCATGGTCATAGAACTAAAGACTGCAGACAGCTGAGGGAGGAAGTAGCCCGTCTATTCAACGAGAGTCACCTTTGAAAATTCTTAAGTGATCAGGCCAAGAACCACTTCAAAAATAGAGATTCAAACAGGCAGAACGAGTAGGAAGAGCCACAACACATAATTCATATGATCGTTGGTGGGGTCAATATCCCCTAAGGACCGGTATTCAAAACGTACAAAAGTGACGATCACGAGGGAAAAGCGAACTCCGGACTACTTACCAGAAGAAACCTTGTCTTTCATTGATGAGGACGCATAAGGGATCGAACAACCTCACAAAGACGCACTGGTAATATCTATCCTTATGAATAAAATTCAAGTGAAACGTGTGTTGATTAATCCAGGTAGCTTGGCAAATATTATTCGATCAAGGGTCGTAGAGAAACTCGGCCTCCAAGATCAAATCGTGCCCGCAGCTCGGATACTTAACAACTTCAACATGGCAAGTGAAACCACAAAAGAGGAAATCATTCTACTAGTAAATCTGGGCGAGACTATCTAGGAATAAATGTTCCATGTGATTGAAGGCGACATTAGGTACAACGTGCTGCTCGGATGGCCTTGGATTCATAATATGAGAGCAGTGCCCTCGACACTTCACCAACTCGTGAAATTCCTAACATCAGAAAGAATCAAAATGGTGTACGGTGAACAACCTGCCGCCAAGGAAATATTTGCAACGGGTGAGGTAATACCAGTATCTGCGCTGTCATTAACAAAGGGATCAAAATCAAAGGGAAAACAAGATGTCAAATAGTAACCACAGTCGCCGATCTCGGCCCGGTCAGAGGAACAGGAAACCTTCGAGGATGATGATTATATGATACCTCGAACCTTCGTGATCCTCGATGATTCCGATGCAACAAAGTGAATGGTCGAATAGCTAGAACAAGTTATATTGATCGAGCATCTGCCCGATTGGAAGGTATACCTTGGCACGGGGTTAACTCCTGAGCTCAGGAAAAAACTCATGCAATTCCTTTTGAATAACATGGATTGATTTTCTTGGTCCCACTTAGATATGACAGGGATCCCACCGGAGATCAATACGCATCAACTAAGCTTGGACCCAAAGTTCCGCCCGGTGAAACAAAAGAGGAGACCTCAGTCCGAGGTAAACCATGCATTCATTATGGACGAGGTAACAAAACTTCTCAAATAGGATCCATTCGGGAGGTTAAATATCCCAAATGTTTAGCAAACATAGTTGTAGTCCCTAAAAAGGGAAACAAACTTAGAATGTACGTAGACTATAAGGATGTAAACAAAACATGCCCTAACTATTCCTTTCCTTTGCCGAATATCGATTGCATGCTCAATGCCACGGCCGGCCACGAGATCCTTAGTTTTCTCGATGCCTATTCCAGGTACAGTCAAATATATATGAACCCGGAGGATCAGGAAAAGACTTCGCTCATCACTAAGTGCGGCACCTATTGCTATAATGTAATGCCGTTTGGACTAAAAAATGCTGGTGCTACTTATCAACGCCTTGTAAATCAAATGTTCGAAGAACAAATAGGTAAATAAATGGAGGTTTATATTAATGATATGCTAGTTAAGTCCCTGCGAGCAGAGGACCATTTCAAACATTTGTGGGAAAGCTTCGACAAACTGAGAAAGTACAATATGAAGCTTAACCCTGAGAAATATGCATTCGGGGTCGGCTCGGGCAAGTTCCTCGGCTTGATGGTATCAAATCAGGGGATCGTAATCAACCGCGATAAAATCAAAGCAATCGAAGACATTACACTTGTTGACAATGTCAAGGTTGTACAAAGGTTAATAGGATGAATAGCCGCTCTAGGTCGATTTGTTTTGGGTCCTCAGATAGGAGCCATAGGAGTGTCAACGGGCTTTGGAGGAACTCAAACGGTACCTGTCGAGCCCGCCATTGCTTCACACCCCAAAGGCGGACAAGCAACATTACTTGTACCTAGCGGTCTCGGAGATAGTAGTAAGTGAGGTATTAGTTCGAGAAGAGCAAGGTATGCAATTTTCTGTCTATTATTTCAGTCGGACCTTAGGTGAAGCGGAGTCCCGGTACCCACACTTAGAAAAATTGGCGCTTGCTTTAATAAGAGCCTCTAAGAAATTAAAACCATACTGTCAATGTCACTCAATTTGTGTTGTAACCACGTACAACCTTCACAACATTTTAAACAAGCCCGAACTCTCGGTCCGATTGGCCAAATGGGCCGTCGAGATCAGCGGGTACGATATCGAGTATCAACCCGGAATAGTCATGAAGTCTAAAATCTTGATAGACTTCGTGGCCGACTTCACGCCTACCTTCATACCCGAGGTCGAAATTGAACTATTTATAAAATGGGTTACATCATCGAGGGTGTGTACCCTCTTCACGGACGGCGCTTCGAATGTGAAGGGGTCCGGGTTGGGCATTATTTTGAAGCCACGCACAGGTAATACGATTAGACACTCTATAAAAACTTCTAAATTAACTAACAATGAGGCCGAGTATGAGGTCATGATTGTAGGTCTCGAGTTAGCTATGAGCTTGGGAGCGGAGGTCATCGAGGCCAAGTGCGACTCCGAACTTGTGCTAAATCAAGGCAACAGGACTTTCGAGGTTTGAGAAGATCGAATGCAGAGATACTTGGACAAACTGCAGGTGTCTCTACATCGATTTAAAGAATGGACCCTATAGCACATACCTCGAGAACTAAATAGCGAGGCCGATGCCCTTTCATATTTGGGGTCATCGATCGAAGATGATAAAATTAGCTTGGGGATTGTCGTACAACTGTCAAGGTTCTTGATCGAAGAAGGGCACGCCGAGATAAACTCCACGAGTCTAACCTGGGATTGGAGTAATAGTACATCGAATACCTAATGAATGGGAATCTTCCATCGGATCCTAAAGAATCAAGGACTCTATGCACTAAGGTCGCACGGTTCACTTTGGCCGAAGATGGAACACTGCATAGGAGAATGTTAGATGGACCGTTAGTAAAATTTTTGGGACCAGGAGACACGGACTACGTTCTATGAGAAATTCATACGGGCACTTGCGGAAACCATTCTGGCGCCGAGTCATTGGTTCACAAAGTCATCAGAGCTGGATACTATTGGGATGATATGGAAAAACACACTAAAAGAATTTGTTCGAAAATGCAACAAATGTCAAAGGTATGCGCTGATGATACACCGGTCCGGAGAACAACTCCACTCAGTCCTATCCCTGTGGACGTTCATGAAATGGGGAATGGATATCATCGGCCCCCTACCATCGGCCCCAGGTAAAGCTAAATTCATTTTTTTTATGACTGATTATTTTTCTAAGTGGGTTGAAGAACAGGCCTTCGAGAAAGTTAGAGAAAAAGAAGTCATAGACTTCATCTGGACCACATTATATGCCGGTTCGGAATGCCTGCCGAGATCGTATGCGACAATGGTAAGCAATTGATCGGCAGCAAGGCGAAAAAGTTTTTCGAAGACCACAAAATAAAAAGGATCCTAATGACTCCATATCATCCCAGTGGGAACGAACTGGCTGAATCGACAAACAAGATCGTCATCTAAAATTTGAAGAAAAGACTAAACGAAGCCGAAGGAAAATGGAGAGAAGTATTACTCGAGGTCCTTTGGGAATATCGAACAACATCAAAATCTAGTACGGGCGCAACACCATTCTCTTTAGTCTATAGTGCCGAAGCTCTAATCCCAGTCGAAGTCGGAGAACCTAGCTTCAGGTTTTGGTATGCAATGGAGGAAACAAATCACGAGGCTATGAATCCGAGCCTAGAATTTCTATATGACAGACGGGAGGCCGCCCTCGCTCGAATAGCCACACAGAAACAGCGAATCGAAAGGTACTACAATCGAAGAGCCAATCTTCAACACTTTAAAATTGGGGACTTAGTTCTGAGAAAGGTCACTCTCAAAATTTGAAGCCCAAGCGAAGGAAAACTTGGCCCGAACTAGGAAGGACCATGTCAGGTCCTCAAAATCGTCGAAAAGGGATCTTACAAACATGGCACGATGGACCGAGTAATTACCAAATAATTGGAACATATAACTCCTCAAACGATATTATTGCTAAGGTACGACCTTCTCCTTTTTCCTTTGTATTTTATACTAACCAATTGCAGGTATCTGATCGAAGACATCGAGGAACTCTCCAACACAAAGTACTTAGGTTTTAAAGCACGCGTTGCACTCTTTATCCCTTGGACCGGTTTTTGTCCCAAGTGGGTTTTTCCGGTGAGGTTTTTAACGAGGCAACCATTATTTGTGCTACCTTGAGGCAATTCAACAGTATCCAAGGTTTCTTTACAATCAACCACGAATACTGGGGGGCATCACCCTCGGATGTTAACTTTGTTACAAGAAAGGTACTTCGTGTCAACAGGGTCTCGATAGGAAAAACTTTGTAAGGGCCAAGCGGTCAAATGAACCGTACCCATGTAGATTACTCGAGCCCTAAAGACAAACATGTACACATGTATAAACTATTGTGAGAAGTATTTTTCCTTGCCAAATATTTCATGCATTAGAGAAAATTTTACTTTACAATTTCATACTTTTGGTCTGTTGCGGAAACAAGCTTCAGGGCCGATCACAACTGAAGTTCGAACAACTTACCCCGTACACGGCGACTGCTATCCGAAAAATTGATATAATCGAACTACTAAAATCTCGAGATCAAAAGAACTTATAAAGGAAATCCTCATTTTTATAGGCCAAGGCCACCCCCACTCGGGGGCTGACACTTCGAACAAGTTCGAAGAATAATCGGGAAACAAGCCCGAGAGGCAAATCCCAAATCAAAAAGTACGGCCAAACCAACACGGCTCGGAGAAATCCGAATTCCGTAATTGAATAGGTCTTCAAATATTTTCATAAAACTGGTTTAAAAGGTTACCCTCGGTAAATTTATAAAGGGTTTCGATCAAATCAACACTCGAAAACCCTAAAGGGTAACGAATTGTTCGAACTACCAAACAAGCTTATATAACGCTAAGGCATAACGAAACAAAGGGTTTCGATAACCATAACCCTCGAAAACCCTAATGGGTACAAATTTATCTCGTGCTAAGGCACGACAAATTTTTACATGATTAACTTTCGAAGCCGAAAAGGGTGAAAAACCATTCCTCTTAAGGCCACATCGGCCTAATTTAAGAGCCTAACATCCATTTTTGGGTTCGAGAAGTCAACCTCACTCGACTAAAATGTCCTATCTCGAGTTCGAACAAGTACTCACTCGATCACAAAGACTACATTAGTTCGACTTCGACCAAATTGCCTAAGCCTTGTACTCATGAACAAGGCATGAACGAAATAGAATTTTCACAAGGCAGAAAATTAAATAAAGAAAAGTCAAGAAGCAAAGAGATCTTTTATACATATGAAAATATTTCCAAGGACTGATCATGGTCCAACACAGAAATTCAAAAAATAAAAATCCTAAGTGCCTAGATTTTCCTCTGGAGCTACATCCTCGCCATCGGGATCTCCTCCGCTCTCAGATCCACTAAAACTCCCGGAATCATCATCATCAGAAGAGAGCAACGCTTTGGCTTCAGCCTTAAGTTCTTTCGCATTCTCGATCTCGACAGCAATGTTAATGCCGTGAGCGTGAATCTCCTCAAGAGTCTCTCTTCGAGATTGGGCTTTGGCATGCTTGGCAACCCAGTATGCTCGAGCCTGAGCAGCATCGGACCCTTATTTCACTCGAGTTTGAGCGGCCTCGACATCAGGTCGGTAGATAGCCGCGATCGCCTCGGTATCGGCCTTAACCATCACAGCCTCAGATTTCACCGCTGCAATCTCCGTGTCCAGCCAAGCATGTAGCTCCTCAATCTTCTTGGCTTGTTCCAAGATCTTCTCTTTCATGCCTGGCTTTCCGCTGAGGATAACTGAGCTTGAGGTGCCTCTTTCTACGAGGCAAGATGATCCATCTTTTTCTTCCACATTGAAGTCTCTGCCTTCACCTCATCTACCTCTCCTCAAAGTTGCACGATCGTTTCATGCAGCCGCTGGACCAGTGAGATCGAATCATTAGCCATCACACCCAAACCGAGGCCATAAGTGTCTAAGACTTTCTTTTACCTGCTCGGTCAACTCACTTTGTTCTTTCCGGGCCATGGCCAACTCAAATCGGAGACGTTTGATTTCTATTTCTTTTTGCTCACCAAGAAGCTTGAGAGCATTTTTCCCCTCGGTAAGCCCTCGAATTTCGGCTTCATATCGGATCAACTCTCTTTGAGTCTTAAAGAATGCCTCATGATGAAGTACCGAGGCCTATAAAGATAGAAGGGAAAGAGTTAGGCAAGAAAGAAAACACAAGTATGGAGATCGGCGTTCACAGAAAAGGTTAGGGCTTACCCGATATCTACAACAAAAATGGCCTTTAGCGGGAATTATTTAGTGGCAATAAGTTAATTGCCGCAAGTTAGTTTTTTGAACTCATATATTAGCGGCATATGTAGATTATCTAGGAGAAACTGCATCTTTATCGGCAATTAATAAGAAACGGCCAGTAAAGATGATACAACTTGTGGGGAAGCTAAATTTTGTCATTTTCCTTCTATTATTTTCTTCGTAAAAAAATGTGTTGCTTACCCATTCACCAAAGCTAATGCAAACACCCAAATCAAAGAAAGAACCCTAATCATACACAACGCCCAATTCGTTTCTCTCTCTAATCTCGATGTTCTCTCTCGCTAGACCTTTTTTTAAACGATCGGTCTCTACTGTGAGAGTTCCGTCGGCCCTCCCCTTCTCGCTCTCACAATGGTCTCGCAACTCTCGTTGTAAGATCGACTACGTTAGAGCTTTCGTGTTGTTGAATGATAAACATTTAAAGCATTTGTTCTGTATTTTGAAATATTAAAGTATCAAATCCCCAAATTTTAATTGATTGTCATACTTCAGTTTTACCAAAATTTAATTGGAACCCGTTTGTTTCTCTAGAGATGTTGGTTTAAACGAATGTTTATATTCTCTTGATTTTTTATCCATAATGCGCCTCAAGTTGTTATGTTTTTCTTCTTTCCTATCTTACTACATGTATTTGAAGGAATTTAAAGTGCACCTTTCTCTGGTTTTGTTGCTTAGCCTTTTATGGAGCATCAAAGACTAGCAAAGTATATTGCGATCGGGAGTAAAGTATGTATTTATGATTTTCTTCTTAATGTTAAGACTGTTTTTAGTTCAACTGGTAGTTATTGACAAGAATAATTAATATTACAGTTTTGTTAGTTTTGATACTATTATCTTTAGTTCTATAACCAAATTTTCGAATGTCGAGTGCACATTATGATTTACTACTAAGAGAATCTGTATGGATGTAGCTACTACTAGAAAGAAAAGATACTCTGGTTCGATAAAAGTTGAGAATTAACGAAGTTACGTTTAGGATCAAGTATCAATTCATTAAACTTTTGTAGAGCATTTTCTATCGATTACTTTATAAATGAACAAACCAGATCTCGTGGGAAAAGAAACTAGATAATCAGAAATAATAGTTAAATTTATATCTATATATAGCTAGAATAGAATAGGTGAGTTGCACTAGTTCGATTTTCTAAAGTTCTAGTTCTCCTTTTTAGAACTTTTCCATTTTATTTTTGCTTGGTTAGTCCATCATCAACATTCTCTTGTTGCAAAAGAATAAAAATATTGTGTATAGAAAATGTATCGGTAGATTTCAGATATCTTGTTCTTTTTTTTTTTTGGATTCAAGTACTTCTTCTCTGGCTTCTTTGTTTCTTAATTCATGTGCAAAGTCTTGATGCCCTCCCCCTTACATGAATTTCATGCTATTGGTATGCTACACCAAATCATTAGCAATGACAGCCTCTAGATTGAGATTTTGAATATCACTGCTAATGGTTGAGATGAATTTCTTGATCATTGGATAACGTACATGTATAATGTTTGATTTACATTGTCCTACGTACGGTTTTTAATCTGAATTTTTTTGTGCTAGATCTGAAGATCCATGAAGCAGCTTTGATCACATGGAACCATATTGCTTTGCCACAGTTATGTAATGACCTCCAAGTTAAGCTACGACTCCCTTTGATTAACATTCAGTTTCATGGTGCCTACCTACTAGAATGCGGAATGCACTGTACTTATAGTGATAATCTCTTCTCTGAAGAATATTTTATGTCAGAAGCTATCTAAGTGAATGGTATTCTTACTTTACAAGAGTTTTTTTATAGTTTGTGTTACCGTATGAACTGTGAAAGAATGGCTCTCCTCGTAATTGCCCGGAAGAAGACAATGAAACTTATTTTATCCAAAATTGAGCGCAAATTTGATAATATCATACCATTTGTTAGATAGAACTAGTTGTTTACCTCGAACAATGAGTAACAATTAAATTTGATTTGTGGTTTTAAAGATATGTGATTTAGTTCAATGCTGATCAATAATCAAGAAATAAGAAGTAGAAGTGAAAGAAAGAAGTGAATCAAACCAATGTGATTCAGCAGTAGTGATCTCAAGCTTAGTGACCTCGAGATGGATTAAGAGCAATAAAGTAACAACAATAAATGTAAAGGACAATGCTGATGAACGGTAAGAGAGAAACATAGGATAGTATACTCTTGCCAATGATGAGATGATGTTACAAATGATTGGGGTCCCCCTTATATAATAGGGAAACCCTAAATAAGGTATATTTCTATTTACAGTAAGGAATATTCTTCATACAACTGTCTAACCGCCTAGTACGGAATCGTACAATCTTATTCCGGGATTTACGCCATGATCTAGGGGATGTGGCAGGAATCTAGCTCAATCTGTTACAAATCCATAACGGTAATATTTCGGGGTCGAGCATACTCGGCCTCGGTATGCATCGTGCTCTGTCTTCGACCTTGGGTCTGGTCCCTCGAACTCGAACTTGATCTTACCTGAACTCGGGCTTTGGGCGATCTCTTGAGCCTATAGATCAAAGGCATACAATCTCGACCGTATACATATAGTCCCCACGTTTCTTAGAGTAAGATGATAAGAAACAATTTGGACCTCGATTCCCCAGAGTCTATTATGATGATGTCATTCCCGTGACGTAGGCGCTCGAAGTGACTGAAATGTCTCGTCAGCCCGTTTTCCCAAAACATTAAATGCACGCCAGTACTGGTTGGCCACTAGCGCCGCCGAACCGTCGTCGCCCTTTTATAAATATGAGGCTACTCCTTTGAATAAAGAACTTTATTCTTTTGTCACATCTTTCCCTTCTTCATCTCTTTCTTTAGTCATCTGTTTCCACCGCCCCTTTAAGTGCCGGAAAATGCCAAGTTCTCGTAAAAACACCACGTATTGCTACTGCTCGTGTTTTTTAGCTTAGAATCATGGCTAGAACTTCAGAATCAGTTCCAAAAAAAAGATGAAGCGTCGTCTTCTTCTACATCTCGGCCGGCCAAACCCGTGGCATCGCCGACTCTTGAAAAAATCACCCCCGGCCCTTGCGTGATTAAGAAGGACTTCAATATTCCAAATCCCCCCAAATCCCAGGCCGATGCGAACATGTATCCTGATATAGTTGTTCGATATCGAAAAAGTACATCAAAGCCATGAAGAGGGACTGCGGTTGGGGAGACGAGGTACTGATTAACATCCCGAGCCCCAAGGAAAGCATCACTACCCACGTGGAGGGGTCTTTAAGTGTTTACACTTACCCATTCACACTGGGTCCCCTCTATTACATCCCGCATATTGGTACGTTAAAGCCAAGTCGTAAGATTAATTGATGTAAGTTCGGGAATGAGATTATTTTGGAATTATAAGTATTACGCTATTTCAAACAAGTGATAAGCAAATCCGTGAAGGTGAAGGGGTAAGCGAATCGAAGAAAATGAGTTACGTCGAAGTTTGTCAATTTGGGACAAAATACGGTCCGAGCTATAATATCCGGTATTTATGGACTAATGCCATACAAGGTACCACATGACCATGATAGTAGGTGTATAAGGTATGCTAAAGTTAATAGTATTTTAAGTAATTTGAGATAATTCGTAATTATGTGGGTAATTGGGTTACTTATTGATTTTGGTGGGAATATTAACTAAGAAATTAAAAATTTATTGGGATAAAGATTAAGGACACCTAACGCGGCAGCCCTTGCCTTAGGGAAATGGTGACTACTAAGTTCACATAGAAGGTGTCTATAGTTGGGAAAGTCTTTGGCCAAGTAACCCCTATCAAGTGGGGCCCACACCGTTATAGTAAGGAGCCTTTCAAATTCCTTCATTCATTTGAGGAAAGAAATAGTATGGATCTGCCATGACATACATGAAATCTACATGAACATTTCATTAGTTGGATATTTCATTAAGTTGGATATTTTATTAAGTTGGACATGAAATCGTATGGATCTGCTTTCAACATTAGTTGGATTTCTACATGAATATCTCATTAAGTTTCAAATGGAGAAATGTTTACATCTAATCTACATGGCAACGTGAGTTACTGTAATCGCTTCAACATTTCATACGAAGGCTATTTAATACAATAGCAACGGGATTTTGCGATTCTAAGGGAGTACGATTAAATCTTTCTCAAGAATATCATACGGATTATTCCCTACTTCGATCCGTCGTTACGTGTTTCGTCGCAATTGGCATGTCTCAATGATTTTCAAGAGAATCGTTTCAGGTATGTTAAGGATATCCTTTCATTCTTTTTGGCATGATGTATACGACACGAACGAAACGAGCAAATACACAAATTCCATACATGACTATATTCATAGAAGTATTAGAGATGTCTATGCTTTTGAATTCTCATATTTCTTATTATTCTATCGTCTGTTCTTGGGTCTCATAAAATACGTGATATTAATTAGAGGTATAACGGTCTTATGACGTTCTGAGAGATTTTATTGGCGTACTTCTCATGCATTGCATTCATTTATACATGTACATTGACCCATCACCTGACGATGTTATATACGCGTATATATATATATATATATATATATATATATATATATATATATATATATATATATATAT
>NW_017671032.1:113877-145134 GCF_001879085.1 Nicotiana attenuata
ATATATATATTTGGGAAAAGGTTACGATATTATATACGCACCACCACCTGATAAGCCGGTATACGTAGATGATTTTGCCCACAGTGACCGAGATGATTTGATGGGATGCCCTCAGAGGCTTGATGATGTTATGAACACATGTACCTATGCACGACACGACATTTTTACACATATGCATGGCATTATACATATTAATGATTGATAGCATGATTCAGAAATACATGTCGAGTCTTTTACTCCATGTTTCCCTCATGTCTATTATTTACCGATTTTCATTCCTTACATACTCGGTACATTATTGTACTGACGTCCCTTTTGCCTGGGACGCTGCGTTTCTTGCCCGCATGTCTCAATAGATAGGTTGAGAGTCCTCCAAGTAGGCCATCAACTCAATGAAAGATGTTGGTGCGCTCTAGTTGCTCCGGAGTTGCTTGTTTGGTTAGTATAATATAGATGTGTATTGTTTGGTATGGCGGGGCCCTGTCCCAACCTTTATGATATTATGTACTCTTAGAGGCATGTATACGGATAATTGTATGGCCTTGTCGGCCTATGTTTAGTGTACGAGTGATCATTTTGGTCTTGTAGGCCAGTATATCATATGTATAAGTTTGGATTACATGTTGGGGTGTCTAATGTCGAGTATTTTCTCATGTTTTATTCTACTTATCTCACGACGGCCTCTATGGCTCATTTACCTATAATAGTAAAGATTCGTTATGTCGGTACTCGCTTGAGTAAGGTACCGAGAGCCAGTTGCGGCCCATCGATTTGGCCTTGACAAAAGTGGTATTAGAGCAGTTCTATCCTAGGGTGTCTACAAGTCGTGTCTAGTAGAGTCTTGTTTATGGGTGTGTTGTGCACCACACTTATAAGCAGGAGGCTACAGGGCATTTAGGACTATCACTCCCTCTTCTTACTCTATATCGTGTGGTAGAGCTCAGTTGTGAGAACTCAATTTCCTAAACTCTATCTTACAATGATACCTACATCAAGAAGGACGGTTGGTAAGAGATTGCATGTGGATATGGAAGATTTGATTCAGAGGAACTCGATTAGCATCATGCTTATGATGAGAAAATGTGAGGACTTCAGCAGATCATGTGTGTACTAAGACGTGTAAGCTTCTTAATAAGGAGTCTTAAGGCAAGGATATCTACTCAGTGATATGGTGAAAGGCAATGAGAGATTCAGAAGCTAGATAAAAGTTTCAGCAAGTAAAAGAAGCAAGGTGAAGAAGGGTACGAGGCACCCAATTAATGAAGATTATCAGTATTTTTCAAATCAGGCAAAGAAATATAAGCATTTTGAATTATCTTCAACAGTAACAGAGGTATGTACAATTGGTCACACCCATTCCAGTTATGCCCTACGGGGGCTAACAGGTGTAGTTAAGAGAAGGACGAGATAATCAAGATCCGGCTGGGGTTAGGGTAACCCAAATTGGTGAATGGATTGCTTGCGTTAGTTGACATTTCCGAAGGATATTACGAATGTGCTAGTAGATCTCCTTGTGAGACCCCCAAATGGTGCACTCTAAAATAGTAAATGTAGATATGAGTACTACAAAGACATGCACTGGGAGCCTTGAAGAGATAAATATTACCTTAGTATGGCTCCCGTCCCTAGTAGAGAAAGAATGTTAGGCAACTCGAAGAGCCAATGGATGGAGCAAGGGGAGCTAAAAGCAAAAGAATGCTTTGTTCGAGTTTTTAGAATAAAGTGAAAGAAATAAGAAGAAAGTTAATGAAGCAGTAAGATGTGATGCATGGATGACAACGGTAAATCAAAAAATGATAGTATTACAGAGTCTATAGTCAAGGGAAGGAATAAATGAGAGGTGACATGCCTTGAGACAACAGAAGAGTATAGGCCATAAGGTGAAATCCTCACTTCGAGAAATAAGTTGGTGACTCCAACGCAAGTACCAGAAGCAAAAGTTAGACCATAGAATAATAGAAATTAGTATGGACTGGCAAACAAGATAAACTAAACATGAATTAGTGACTGAGTGATTTGATGATGCTAACCATCATGAGAATTTCATATTGCATTCCGGCAATAATAGAATGGACCACAGAAGAAGATTCACGAGAAATTTAGAGAATGGTTATTCAGGAAGGCGCTTCCCTAAAGCAAGCAACATGAGCAAAGTTAAGCTTGAGGGACTGTATGTGCTAGTTACACTAGGTGTCTCCCTCGTGAGTAAGGAATTTTGTCATCCTTGGTACAAAAGGATTATCGTGAGGCGAGTAAGGGTCATCGATGATGTGAAAAGACACCAAAGAAGAAGAGGTAAAACGTCTATAGGTAGCTCGTCGTAGCACTAAATCTTAGTACTTCCCTAAACAAGGGGAATATGGACTGATGTGGCATTAAGTCAGAATTAAGTGGTCATAGTAATGATTGAATAGTAAAGAAAGAATGTGATAAGATTGAGAAAGGAATGAGATTGCACTTATCCAAATCCTAGCGATATGGTACGATTCCAGAACACTATGGAAACACGACATCAAGGAAAAAAAGTAAGGGTTCCTGCCCGGGATGTTATTGATAGATAAGGAGCCAGTACGGGACGTAAGTTAAGACAAAGGAAATGACCCAGGAAAGATTACGCGGAATATTAATACGAGAATGTGCCAACGAGTAGTTAGTAATTGATTTAGGAAGAGCCTAGTTATGGCTAGACAAGAGGCTGCAGACAAATCAGCAGATCGTGCAAGATAAACATAGTAAAACCCAATAGTAAATGCACCCTCGCAGTTATGACATTAAATACTTGAGATACATTCGGATAAGTGTTGACGAAGTTAAAGGTAGTGTATGAGTGTTAGGGGAATAAAAGAGAATGCCACTGGAAAGACAGTCTAAATATTAGTTCAAAAGCAACCCCACAAGCACAAGGGCGTAGAGATAAGCAACTACGGATAATATTAGGAAAGGAAGAACATCAAAAATTCCTCCAAGTATACGATGTAATAAGCTCACAGCTTTACAAGAGTCAGAAGGTCCTCCATAAGTACTACAGTGAAAGACTAGCTGAGGGATTAAGGAAGAAGGCTTCAACCTAAGCACAGTGACCTAAAGAGGAAATGGTCTTGTAACAACAATCTCACTACAACATTGTATGCACTCTATAAGAAAGTGGCACCTACTATGGCTAATGAATGGGAAGTAAAAGCAAAAGTAGGACTTGAGATTATATGAGTTGCATGAAAATTCCACCATGCGTGGGAACTAGGATAAGTTAAGTATGCACGCAACAAGGGGCAGAAAGACAAGAAAAAGTAATTGCATACGTTTAAAGAAAGCTGAGATGGAATGAAAGGAGTTATTCGACAAATGATCCAGAGTTAGTATGTTATGGATACACTCAAGATTTTGGAGTACTATCCACGCAGCACATATGTTGGCAATCATACAGCGGTAGAAGTCTTCGGTATAAGATAAAAGAGGGCATAACAAAGGATTGAGTTGTTAGAAGATTGTATCATGGATATTCCCTAACGCCCATGAAAGGTCAAGGTAATGACTAATACTAGGAGCCGCAGATCGTAAGATAGCTTAAACCTACATAACGGCTGATCAGAAAGCAGAGGAAACTAAAGAGTTACATCAACCATGTAAATCAGGAGTCTGATTATTGGACCCAAGAAATTATAGAAATCCTAATTAAGTCATAGAGGTAGTACAACAGCCATATTATATAACGACTCTATGATAAAGCCAGTTAGAAGGGTACCAGCCTCATAAGAAGTCAGTATAAAGCTCTCACAAAATCATCTAAAGAGGTGCAAGTGTTATAATAAGAACTTCAAGTTGTGGATGTGAATTATACCTATGTGGAAGGGAGGTCATGAAAGAGATCGAAGATATGATGCGAGATTTTAAGGCAAAGGTAAAAAATGTACGAGATACTCAAATGCAGAATGTTGTGAACAGTTCATACTTCGGATAGAAGGCTAGAAGCGCGAGGATTAAATATCCAGGAATGATAGCGGCGTCGTTAGTAGCATATCTTCTAGCCTATGGTTTCTATTACAGAAAGATCTAGTCAATAGAGAAAAGAAGAGTTGAAAATGATGTGAGGTCTCGCTTGATGTTCTAGAATGACATAAGGAAATCTATGATGCAAGCAAGTTGAAAGGTTGCGAGTAATATAAACTGATATGTGTAGGTCGCAAGCTATTGTATGGTAAAGAGACAAGGTTCCAAAAGACAAGAGTAAGGATAAGAAAGGGCGAGTGAGAAGGTGACAAGAATGGATAAGTCCTCAGGATTAAAATCCCCACGCAAGTGGATCACATTGGGAAGCTATGAAATATGGTTATCAAATATAGTGTCGCTAATCAGTCTAATTACTCCAGACGTCCCTTGATGAAACATGGGCCCCAGCTGTAGTGTTATATAAGAAGTCAAGTTACTAGTGGTAGATTATGGATCAGCGTTAAGGTGAATCTACAATAGATGGATAAAGTTCCAACGTATGAAAGGAGATAAGGATTTCATCCTTTAGATGAACAATAATAACGAAACATTGAAGGACTTGGATTTACACATCTATGATAAGAAGCGAGAGAGTAACCCAAAATTGGGTAACAGACCCCGATAATAATAAAACTAAGGTAAGAGTTATGGTATAGTATGACCTACCTAGATGCAGTAAAATCATACGGTTGAATAACATGGTGTATGAAATGAGATACAAAAATATTCATAAGATCGACAATGTACCGAGCAAAGAACTTCAGTATACTTATTGATGCCCCGAGGGACATCTTGTCAAGCTCTATATAAGTTCACAAAGTAAGGCCTAGAGATTGGCTGAAAACTGGAGGAAGCAGGAGAGAAGAGTCACATAGATGCTCTAAAAAGGTTACAATCGTAAAAGTTGCATGAAAAAAATGGTAGCAACAATTACGAGATTGGAAGGTTTCCGACCACAAGTCGTGGTGTGAGAAAGAGACCTAAAGGGGGGAATGCCATGAACTTTGGATTTGTTCATAGAACGGTTGCCTAGATGGCAAGGAGAGTACTAAAGTATTCGCAAGAGCTATGGGTTATGAGAATCATAAGTGCATCAATCAACATTCGAGGATGAATGTTCCAAAGGGGGGAATGATGTTACATCCCGCATTTTCGTACGGTAAAGCTTCGTCGTAAGATTAACCGACGTAAGTTCGGGAATGAAATTATTTTGGGATTATAAGAATATGCTATTTCAAACAAGTGATAAGTAAATTCATGAAGGTGAAAGGGTAAGCGAATCGAAGAAAACGAGTTTCGTCGAAGTTTGTCAATTTGGTATAAAATACGGTCCGAGCTATAATACCCGGTATTTATGGACTAATGCCATACAAGGTACCATATGACCATGATAGTGAGGTGTATAAGGTATGCTAAAGTGAGTAATATTTTATGTAATATGAGATAATTCATAATTATGTGGATAATTGGATTACTTAATAATTTCGGTGGGAATATTAGCTAAGAAATTAAAATTCTTGGGATAAAGATTAAGGACACCTAACGTGGCAGTCCTTGCCTTAGGGAAATGGTGACTACTAAGTTCACATAAAAGGTGTCAATAGTTGGAAAAGTCTTTGGCCATGTAACCCCTATCAAGTGGGGCCCACACCACTATAATAAGGAGCCTTTCAAATTCCTTCATTCATTAGAGGAAAGAAATAGTATGGATATGCCATGACATACAAGAAATCTACATGGATATTTCATTAGTTGGATATTTCATTAAGTTAAGCATGAAATTGTATGGATTTGCTTTCAACATTAATTGGATTTGTACATGAATATCTCATCAAGTTTCAAATGGAGAAATGCTCACATCTAATCTACATAGCAACATGAGTTAATGTTTGGTCAGTATAATTTAGACGTGTATTGTTTGGTATGGTGAGGCCCTGTCCCGACCTTTATGACAATTATGTAGTCTTAGAGGCTTGTAGACATATGTCATGTATACGGATACTTGTATTGCCTTGTCGGCCTATGTTTATTGTACGAGTGATCATTTGGGTCTTGTAGGCCAGCATGTCATATGTATTAGTTTGGATACATGCTGGGGCGTCCAATATCAAGTATTTCCCCATGTTTTATTCTACTTATCTCACGAAAGCCTCTACGGCTCATTTACCTATAAAAGTATGATACGAAAGATACGTTAAGTAGGTACTCGGTTGAGTAAGGTACTGAGTTCCCGTTGCGGCCCATCGATTTGGTTCGTGATACCCTCGATCCGGTAGTGATCGACTTCTGCAAAACATACGAGGTCACCCTCAGCCAGATTCACCCCTACTTTTAGTGCATCGTGATCATGTTGCGCTACATTTCTGAAAAGGCCGAGGGGTTGGAATTCACCCTCAACCATCTCATAGGGCTGTATTGGCCTCAGCTGTTTCGGGGGCTCATCAAGCTGCAATGTCGAACAAAGAAAGCCTTCTTTGCTAGTAACGACGAGGAAAAAGATCGAGGCTGGATGAGCCGGTTCATCAGATTAAGGACTTCAGATGTTATCCCAGGGATAAAATGCCGTTCCTGGAGAAATGGAACTTTAGTCGTAAGTGGAGTTCTTTTTCCCAATATCTATCCATATTCAGCTTTCACATCTTGTAATACCTTTACCCTTTCTGCAGCCACTGCTTGGACGCCCCACGGGGTCCCCGACCTCGAAGACTGGGTCTAAAAGTTAGCTGCCAACTCCACCTACGATGAGCGCAAATGGCGTGAATTATCAAGGGGTGAATGGGAGGCCAAACATCATGGTAAATTCTCTTCCCAAGTTTCAGATAATTTTTCATTTGTTGGTGGCGTCAACTTATTCGCGTTTATTTGTGCAGGCATCGGAGATGTATCTAAAATGAGGCCAGCCCCTCCCGGGAAAAAAGACTGCGTCCTCGATCCCGAAATCGGGGAAGGACAGTAAAAGAAAGAGGGCTTCAAAGCCTGAAGATTCTCAAGACAAGGGGACTCCTACTCGAAAGCCGAGGAGGAAACTTGCACATGCGGATTTAGACTCCGCCGCTCAAGGTCTAGAGGATGAAGAGAACGAGGGTAAAGAAACGGCATTGATACCCCGAACTAGGAGACCAGTCGAGGCCGCCAAGTCCACCAAACCCGATACCTTGCCTCCCGAAGAAGGACTTGGGAAAGGCCCTCGAGTCCCCTGAGATTGAGATCGTACCTCCTCCCTCAACAAATACGACGGAGGGGACAAGTGCTGAGAAGGTCTAAGCTAATCAGAGCGCCCCGAGTGAGGAGCTCAGGGCCGTGACAATGGGTCATTCACTTTCTCTACCAGTCTACTCCGAGGAGGCAATAAAGGATGCGCAGGCTCTGCGAGCACCTAACCCGAGCAAAGTCCTCGAAGAGAACCCTTTCCGGGACTATTTCGCTGGGGTTGACGATGCTGTCGACCTTAACAATGCATCAACTATCTTAGAAAAGGCTCAGCGTCTCCTCTCTCAGGTAAACACTAACTTTCATTATTGTAACTTTTTCTTTTGTTCTTTTCCTTTGACTAACGTATCTTCATTTCATATGTAGGCCATCATCATGTTTAGAGCTGAGCCTATGTGAGGCCAAGCTCAGGAAGGTTTTGGGCGAAGAGAAGGCCCTGAGGCTCCTGTGTGGCCAGTAGGAGGAGGAGCTTAAGGACCTTCAGGCCGAGTTGGCCAAAGCTCGAAAAAACAAGACCGAGTTAGATGAGCATGTAACTGTGATTTTAATAGAGTATGCTCTTTTGGCCTTACTTCTGAGGCTAATATTTCGATGTCTCAGTCGTAGCAGAAGTTGGAAATGATCGGGCAGCTCCGGGGTGAGGTTGATCAAGTTAAGGTTGACTGTCATCGATGGAAAGAGAACATGGATCAGCTCGCTGCCGATAAGGAAGCTATTACAACTCAACTGGCCTCGTTTGAAACTCAACTTCGAGTTATTAAAGTGAAGGGTGTGGCTCAGGCCAAGAAAAGTGAGGAGTTAGAGACAGAGCTTGCTAGAGCCCGGGCCGAAGTTGTACATGCCAAAGCCGAAGTTGAGAAGACGAAGGTCACAGCTGGAAAGACTATCGCTATATATTTGAAGTATGACGCGGCAGTCCAAGCTGAGTTGAGGGACGCCTCCGACCGAGAAAAACGGAGTAACGATTTGGTCAAGTGCAAAGCCCGAAGAGAGACTCTCGAAGAGATTCACGCCCGAGGATTTGACCTCACTGAAGAGATATCCCAAGCAAAGGCGATGGAAACGATGCCTGGTTACTCGTTTCTTCTGATGACGAAGATGTTGCGAGTGGCTCCGAGGGTGGGGAAGGTGAAGAAGAAGCCCTTGAGGAGGAGGAGGTTCTCGAAGATAAAGCTCCCGAGGGTGATGTTCCTGAGCATGTTGCTTCCCGGGATGTAGCCCCGAAATAGATTAGGTTCTTTTTCGTTTCTTTGATTTTTGTTTAAGGGCCCCTCGTGGGCATTGTAAATATACTTTTTAAATCATCTCTTGTGAATATAAAGAACCTTTTTGCTTTACCTCCAATTTGTTGAATTCCGTTTTGTCTTCACCTGTGAAATTTTTTATTAACTCTAATGACCATTACGAGTACTGGACTCAGCACATAACAAACCCTTCATTTTTTTATTGATCAATGTAGTACCTCTTAAGGTCTTAGGTAATCCCCGAGCTAAGCTTAAATTTCGATGCGAGCTCGGAACAATGGGACTTTTGAGTGAGAACGGGGTCTTGAACTCTATATATTATGGCCCTTAAGCCTTTTTAAGTTGGCCCTTAGGCTCTTATATATCGGCCCTTAGGCTCTTTAATTTGGCCCTTAGGCTCTTATATATCGGTCCTTAGGCTCTTTAAGTTTGTCCAATTCGGCCTCTAGAGGGGCTATATAATTTTTCCCTCTTTTCGGCTAAAAGACTTAGTAAAAATTTAGATTATGCCTTAGCATGTGTTTTTTGTACCCTTTGGGTTTTTCGAAGGTTCGATGAATCGAAACCTTATTAATAATTTGTTTGTGTAATGATGGTCGAGTACCTCTTGAGGTTTTTTCGAAGGCTGATGTTATCGAAGCCTTTAAATTATTCGAGGGTTGAACTTATCGAAGCCCTTTATATTTTGCTTTTGCCGAGGGTAGCCTGATTTAAACGCTTTTTTCAAAGTGTTTGAAGGCCTTTAATTTATGGCAGAAGTTGGACGTCTCCGAGCCTCAATATTTTAGTTGTAGCCTTTTATATGATCATAGTCTTTAATATGGTTGTAGCCTTTTATATGACCGTAGTCTTTAATATGGCCGTAGCCTTCGGGTATGTCACTTGGACTTGTTTCCCGATAACCTTTCGAACTTGTTTTAAAAGTTAGTCCCCGAGTATATTAGCCTTGGCCTTTGTTTCGAGGGGATGCCTCTTTCAGGTCCTATGAGTCCAAGTTTTCAATGACTAGGATGTGCTGTTTGTCGACGACAGTCCTCGAGTATCTCGGGGTTGTAATCGTGCGGCTCTTGAGCCGTTTCCCGTAGGATTATAAATGTACAACTCGTATAATGGTAGACTTCTTTAAGACAAAAAGTGTTTTTGATATAAATAGGATGTTTCTTTGATATATGTGTCCATGTTTTGTCATCGGGGCTCGACTATTCCATATGGACACGGTTCATATGACCGTTTGGCCTATTAAAAAGTTTTCCTATCGAGGCCCTCTTAGGCGTGAAGTATTTTCTTCGAAAATATGACCTCCAAGGGTGATGCCCCCCGGTATTCAAGGTTTATTGAAAAGAAGCCTAGGATACTGTTGAGTTCTCCTTAGGTAGCATATAGTTGTTTCCTCGTTAACAACCTTGCCGGTAAAACCCATTCTGGAAAAAATTCGATCTATGGGAAAAAGAGTGCAACACATGCATTAAAACCTAAGGCCTTCGTGTAAAAAGGGTTCATTCGATGGATTCGATCGAACATCTGCAATGAGTGAGTTTTAAACTCAAATGGACAAAAGGATAAAGTCATACCTTATTAGTATTATCATTTGAGTAACGATACGTTCCAATTATTTGGAAGTTGTTCACCTTCCATCGTGCTAAGTTTGTAAGATCCTTTACCGACAATTTTGAGGACTCGGTACCATCCTTCCCAATTCGGGCCCAATTTCCCTTTATTCGGGTCTCAAGTATTGAGGGTGACTTTCCTTAGGACTAAGTCCCTGATTCTTAAATGTCAAGGATTGGTCTTTCTATTGTAGTACCTTTCGATCCCTTGCTTCTGCTCAGCCATCCGAACAAGTGCTTCTTCTTGTTTTTCGTCTAATAGCTCGAGGCTAGTATTCATAGCCTCGTGATTTGACTCATTCGATGCATGTCAAAACCTGGCGCTGGGTTCCCCAACCCTAATAGGAATGAGGGACTCGGAACCATACACTAAAGAGGACAGAGTTTCCCCCATGCTAGACTTCGATGTTGTTCGATATGCCCAAAGGACCTCGGGTAGAACTTCTCCCCATTTCCCCTTTGCATCTCCAACCTTTTCTTCAGGTTTTGAATGATAGTTCTGTTTGTTGACCTGGCCTGTCCATCTCCAGTTGGATGGAATGGCGTTAATAAGATCCTCTTTATTTTGTGTGCTTCGAGGAACACCGTCACCATGCTGCCGATGAATTGTTTTCCATTGTCACATACAATCTTGGCGGGTATCCCAAACCAGCATATGATGTGGTCTCAAATGAAGTCAATAACTTCTTTTTCCCTGACCTTCTCGAAGTCCTGTGCTTCCACCCATTTAGACAAATAGTCAGTCTTAAACGAAATAAATTTAGTTTTACCTGGGGCCGTTGGTAGAGGGCCGACTATGTCCATTCCCCATTTCATGAAGAGCCACGGGGATAAGACTGAATGGAGATATTCTCCGGGCTGGTGGATCATCAGTGCACGTCCTTGGCATTTATCACATTTTTTGACAAATTCCTTAGTATCTTTTTCCATGCTATCCCAATAATAACCTGCTCTGATAATTTTGCGAACCAAAGATTCGACTCCGGAGTGATTTCCACAAGTACCTTCGTGGACCTCTCTTAGAACATAATCGGTGTCCCCCGACCCTAAACATACCTCCAGTGGTCCATCGAACGTTCTCGTGTACAATGTTCCATCTTCATCTAACGCGAACCCGGCAGCCCTGGTCCATAGGGCCCTCGATTCTTTGTGGTCCGAGGGGTGTTTTCCATTCTTCAAATAGTCGATATACTTGTTCCTCCAGTCCCACATCAAACTTGTTGAATTTATTTCGGCATGACCCTCTTCAACCACAGACCTCAATAACTGGACGGCGGCCCCCGGGACGATATCATCTTCTTCAACCTAGGATCCCAGATCAGCGAGTGCATCAGCCTCTCTATTTTTTTCTCAAGGCACATGTTCCAAAGTGTTTACCATAAAAGTGGTAATAACAATTAAATTTGTTGATGGGACTGTAAAAATACGTGATCTATTTTTATGCTAGTTGTAAAGCAATTGATGCTATGTGTGTGAAGTATAATGACAAGATGCGAGCTAAAATAGAGTAATAATCGAACCGCTAAGTTAGCTGTCCAGGGCCTCGAGCTAGTCGGCTTGGGGCCTCGAGGTTGATTCCCGAGCTCGGGCTCGTGGTATTAGGGGCAGTCGGGGAAGGGCTAACAATCCTGATCTAATTAAAGGAGGCTCTTTATGGCCAATTATAAGCAATAAATGAAGAACAAGTATGAAGATAGTAAATAAGAGCAACAATATCGAGAGAGTGTGTAAGAAAGAAAAGAGAGAGAGAGTTATCATATATTTCTTGTAGGATAGTTGGAGCAACATCAGTCCTCCTACAAAATAGTAAAAATCCCCTTTATATAGAGGGGGAAACCTTATATGGTACGACATACATTAATTGTAAAGATATGGAGATGGGACAGCTAGACATGACACCCTGATTCGGGTTCAGAGTAGGCCGGCTATGCTTTGTCAGACTTAGCCGTGTGTCTTGCGAACTCCCATTTATACTCCAGCCTCGGCCGATATTCTCTTCAGGCTGGGTGTCGACGAGCTCCGAGGAAGGAGACTCGAGCGCATCTTTACAGCCTCAAGGCTTCGAGGTCATCTTCTGAAATGCCTTATTGACGGGAAATCGGACCCTTCGATTCTGCCGCATACAAATAGTCTCCGCGTTTCCCAGAACAAAGCGATTGGAAATGATTTTGATGCCCGACTCCCTAAGCTCCATGTGATGACTTCATACTGATAATGCAGTATGTGACATAAGCCTTTATGACAACCGAAAAACGTTTCGTCGTCTCGTTTTTCCAAGACCATTCAAAGCATTGCGGTTTCTTATTCTTCAAAGCCATAATGTTGCCGCCGATTCAGCTCCCAAAGACGCATTAAACGTTCCTGCCGTTGCATTTTCCAAGGACGATAATGGCGCTGTCGGTTACGCTGCCTCTTTTCCTATAAATAGGATCTTCCTGGGATTAACCTTTCATCCTAGTGCCTTCCTATATTTCCCTCATCTTCTTTTCTTCCCATCCTTATCATTTGCTCGCCATGATTGAGGCCCAGGGCCTCGCGATCGTCTGGTCGTTCTTATATCGACCGTGCCCAGGCTTACCCCCTGAACTTCCCTTAGTTGAACGAGATTGTGCTGTCTTGCTGTTGTTGTTGTTGTTGCTGTCGCTCCGAGGTGATAATACGGGGGCGGCCGACTTCTTCCGATCTAGAAGGATGTTCGGACTCTACACCGCTGCTCATGAGGGTGCTCGGACTATACACTGCTGCTTACCCTCCTGCCCCGACTCGATGCATTACACCCCTTTTGGATTCCTTGGGATGTGGCGACACTATCTACTAACTGTTGCATCTCGTGCCGGTGCAACGTCCCATGAAGTGGCTTCACACTAGCCAGATTTTTCACCTAGCCACTTCTTCGCTCCTTTCGGCTTCTCCTTCGTCATTTTGCTCTTCTCCCTCGCTTTCCCCTCCTACATCTTTCCCTTTTGAAGATGCCATTCCGGGGGTTCGAGACGAGGCTCCCGAGGGGGATGACGCTTCGGAAGATATTGTCTTTGAGGTCATGTGCCCGAGGGGATGATATCCGGAGATGCTGCTGCCGAAGTCACACCCTTAAGAATAGGCTAGGATTTCAGTCTTTTACTATGTGTATCCCTTTGCTTCTTTGTTTCTGTGTAGGGACCCTTTGTAAGCTTTTGTAATCATATGTAAGGACCCCTCGAGGGCCGTTGTAAGCAAATGTTTATAAATATAAAGATATTTCCTTGACTTCCGCCTTTGATGCTTGCCATATTCATTTATATTCGTGGGGATTCTGCATATATGCCTCTGCTGATGATTGTTGTGAGCACGTGATTTTTGCCCTATATGAATTACTCCTAGAAATTCAAACAAAAATGTTTTCTTTCATTATATTTTGCAATTTTGTGGATTGTTTGTGACATTTTGTGTTAATTATTTGCATTCTTGTTTGTTCATTTTGATTAATGGAAAATATAAAAAAAAAATACTTAATATTTGCATTTAGGGTTTAATTTCCTATTTTAGGATTAGTTAGGTTACTTTATAAAGAAGAAAATAACAAAAAAATGGTTCTTTTTGCATTTACACTTTTGATTGTCTTAGTTTGTATTTAAATTAGGAATTAGTGTATTTGGGAATTGAATAATAGTTCTAGAAGTCAATTTGAATTTTTATTGGTTGATTTGGCATTTAATAAAATCAGAAAATATAAATACAAAATAAAAAAGGAGAGAAAAGAAAAGAAAACAAATATAAAGAATTAAAAGGCTCGAATTTGGGCCAGATGTATTTCAACCCAAGAGGAGACCCCAAAATCGGACCAAACACACCCCAGTCCAGGCCCAAAGCGAGTCTCAACCCGGCCCGCTCCCCTTTAGTGAGACGACGTTGTTTCGTGTCGTCAAATCTGGGCCATCCGTCCACTCTAATCCAACGGTCCTCTTTTAATCTCTAATTTTAGATAAAAGTGTCCAAAAATCTTCAGAAAAATATAGAGACCAAATTCGTCTTCATCGTATCCTGTTCCTCCGTCACCGTCTCCGTCGTCTGCCGCCGCCTAAAAATCGCCTCACGGCGGCGGCCGGTCTCCAAACCGCTCCAAATTAACAACCCAATCTCCCCTCGTCCTCCTCTTTCCATATCTAGTATTGGTTGCCCTTGAATCCCAATCAAACGCCCCAAATAACCCAAACCCTAGCGCCGCCACCGCCGTGCACGGCAGCGTTACTCCCCAAATCGCTTCAAAATCAAAACCTAGGTTCTCTTAGCCTCCCTCTTCTCAAATCACTGTCTGTCTTTGCTCGAATCCCCTTTCGTTGCTTCGAATTTCAATTTTAAAAAGGAGGCAGAATCCTAGAGATCTGAGTTCCTCGAACCTTCCCAATCTCCTGAGTTTGGAGCTCGAGTCAGGTCTCGAGATAATGTATTCGCTTGTTTTTACTAAAGAACATGCGCGTACATCATTCCGGGGCTCGAATCGGAGTTCAGTTGGTTCAAATTGGCATGAGTAAGTTTTTGTTTATTTTTATTTTCTTCTTCTTTTATTATCTGAATCTTAAAATTAGTTTAATCTCTGTTTAATTCATTCATGTATGTTTCTGTAGGTTTTAATTAGTTTGTGTCTGTTCGTATTAGATTAGATTTAATTCATAATAGGTTAGTTTTTCATAATCTGGTTATTGATTAGTGATTGTTTCAATGATTAGTTAATTTTGATTTTGATTTCTGATTAGCTTATTTTGGTTTCGATGAATGCCATTGTTTCAATTTGGTGTTTCTACTAAGTGTAGGCTTCAATTCTGTAGGTAACCCTGTTTAATCAATGTTTGATTAAGGGTTAATCAGGGTTAGAGGTTTAGGTTTACCTAGGTTAGTAGTTTCAGGGGTATCCAGGGGGTATTTTGGGCACTTAAAAGGGGTTAGAATATTGTAGTTCAAACTAGAAGCTTCTAGGACCTTCCAAAGTAAGACTGTAGTGTAATTTCAGTAATTTTATTGTATTAACTTGAGGAACAAGTCAATAAGTAAAGGACTATTTGTGAAAATAAAATAGGGACTAAAAAGAAAGCTGAAAATCTGAGAGTTGCCCTCATTTTGCCTATAAAAAGGCATGACAATGCCGTAGAGAACAAGTTTTCAGCTCCAAAAATTCCCCCCAAAAGGTACTCTCTAAGTTTTAGATCTGATTTTGAAATTCAAAATTCGAAAATCCAAAAACAATAGAAAACCTCTAGAAAAACCAAAAAGAAGTACTGTTCCATTGAAACCTTAGGTGAATTTCAACTTTTGGGCTAGTGATTTACATTTCCTAGTTCAGTTTCCGTTTGACGTAGTTCCAGAGGTCTGCTGGTTTGATTTCGAGTAGTTTTGGAGTTCAATCAGTTTGTTTTGGTCATTTACTGGGTGCTGCATTTCTATGATGTGTTACTGGGGTGTTGTGAAGATTATTTTGGTTCAAATCACTCCAATTGTTGCTGTTATTTCCCTGTTACTCTCCTGGGTGCTATAATTTCGACTTGGTCCTGAAATTGATCTCATTTTGCTGTTGTATCCTGTGGCTGCCTAGCTGACCTCAATTCCCTTTCATTTTTGCTCATTTCCAGGTACACTATTGGCTCTATGATGTAGAGTTTCATTCGATGAACATGAATAATTGTGAAGTTCAATGATGAAACATTGCGCACCTGAATCTGCCTCTATTCTCTTTATTATGTAACTGTAGTTTAGTTTAAACATGTGTATGCTCGTGATAAATAGGAGTAGTTGTAGTAATTGGGACTGTTGGACTTGTAATTGAATTGGAAAACCTTTGGACTGTTTGAATTGTAATTACATTGGACTGTTAAACTGTTATTTCTTCGGTTTGTTCGAGCTTTTCAGTAGAAGAGCAATTTCATGTTAGGAAAATAGAATAGTACATGTTAGTTTAGTTAATTTCTGTTAGTGGTTATATATACCTGTTAATTAGCCGCAGTATTACTGTTAGGAGCCGTCTAGGACTGTATTAAACTTCAATGATAAAAAATGCCATGCTCAGTGATAGTAGGATGTAGTTTTGTGCGTTTTCATGTTTAACTTGTTTCCAGTAGGTAATGTAGTAGGAATATGTGGGTAGTCTCATTTTCAAAATCAAAGAGAATAATCAGATTAGGCAACCAACTTTGAAAGCATAATCTCAAACTGGAATTTCAAACGCCTGTGAGTAGATGGTATAAAATTAGCTATAGTGTTGGTCATGCTCTCACTAACATAAGACTATGCATTCATATTTTATAATCTCCCTGTTAGTTTAATTTGGGTGAGAATTGAAAATCGCACTGTCAAATGCCTGGTCTTCTGATAATTGGGCTGTAAAAATAAGCCCATTGCTTGTTCAATTGTCCAAACAGCCAGCTTGATTTCATTGAAGCCCAATGGCTGTACAGCAACATTTACAGACCTGGGCCAACGGTTCAAGGCCCAAAACTGCTATAAATCAAAAACTCTTTTCTTTTAAAAAATATTAGGAATAGGAGATTAATTTGCAAATATAAATTCGGGTATTCTAATTAGGTGGTGGGTTCAAATTAAATGGGTCCTCCCATTTGTTTGAATTCGGACTTGAATTCGAGGCTCCAATTTATAAATGTAAATTAATTAGATCCTTTTAGAGACAAATAAACAAATAGAGAATCGTAGTTTGCTTTAGGTTGGCCTTTAAATAATAAAACGAGATGAGCCTCGCCAAACAAAATGCATTAATTGCGAGGCCCTCGTTAAATGTTTATATCATAATATTTAGAATTCGAGCGTGCCGTTTAGTGAATTTCACGGCCTCCCGCAAAGATAATAACACGCTAGCCACTTTAGGCGCGCTTTCTAGTAAATTTACCTTCCTAAATACGGGTGTGCATTTCATGCAACCCAAATCCAATCCCAAAACGTTGAATAAGAATGTGTCGAGGATCCGGGTGCATTTTATGTGACGTGATCCGAAAACACATTTTTAAACGACGTTCACTTTCTTAAAAGATTTTCTAACTAAAAGCGGTTAATTAATTCTAAAAGTGCACAATAGGATAACATGTATTAAAATCAGATCTTGCCAAATATAACAGTTGAGCAATCGTGCTAGAACCACGGAATTCGGGAGTGCCTAACCCCTTCTCTCGGCTTAACAGAATTCCTTACTCGGATTTCTGGTGCGCGACTGTAATACAGAGTCAAACTCTTTCCTCGATTCGGGATTCAAACCGGTGACTTGGGATACCATAAATCTCCCAAGTAGCGACTCTGAATCTTTTAATAAACGACTCCCGTTTCGATTGTGCTTTAATTGGAAAAACTCCTTTTATTATACCCTTCGCGGGGTGTAGCAGCGAAAAAGGAGGTGTGACAATTGTCAATATCTAACTCGGGTACGAGTACTCTTCCCGGTCTTTGGTTGATAGAAATGGCTCCTCTCTGAGCCCACCGTCGTTCCTCAGACCAAGCTCGAATTGGTCCGTTTGACTCAGGCCATCGGGACTGTCGAGTCACATAAAAATAGTGCCTCGAGACTAGGAATTTTTGGAGAGCGGTCTCCGAGTGAGGGTTATTTTTATGCATCTGAAAACATGCTTTGAGCTTGGCGTAGATAACATTTTAAGGCATTGTAGATAGGTCCCTGACGAGGGGTTTCCCAGATTCAGGCGATGTCCTGAGGTCGAACCCTTACGGATGGAGCTCGAAATGCTTGTTCCTCTTCTTGAGAGGACCCTTCGAGATCGGATATCATTTTTAGACTGGAGATGGTAGCGTTGGCTTCTTAAAGCCTTACTTCTTGCTGTTGGAGGTCCTCGAGGTCGGGTACCACCTCGAGATTGGAGACGATGCTATTGGCTTCTTGAAGCCTAACTTCTTGTTGATGGAGGTCCTCGGGGTCGGGTACCACCTCAGGATTGGAGATGATGTTGTTGGCTTCTTGAAGCCTAACTTCCCTTGAAGGAGATCCTCGAGGTAGGTTACCACCTCGGGACTTGGGTCGAAGTCATTGGCCTCCCGAGGCCTAACTTGGGTAGGCAGACCGTTGCTGTTTCACCATATATATATAGGGTTGCTTCCGTTCTTTTTGGGGCTTCCTCATTTTAGATAGTTATCTCCCTGTTTTGGCATTCAGCCCTTCTTTACCTTAGCATCAAAGCGTTTGTGTAGGTTCCTGCTTCGATTCTCCAGTCTTGCCACAGGTATGACTGCTACTTTGGGGTTTTCCCGGCAGAGAGAGGAGAGTTCCGCTCTCAGTGCTCAGGATCAACGAGAGTCTACTTTGTGGACTATGTCTTTGATAAGAGAGGAGCACCTTGAGACAGGAGCTTCCCCCGGATGAGGGTATCACGGACCCTGCTGATGGATTCCTGAATGTGTACACGTATCCTTTCACATTGGGCTCGTCGACTTCTATTTTATGTATCGGGTTACCTTGGCGCAGATACATCTGTCGTTTTAGCGAACATCGTTGATGATGAGGTTCTTTGCGGATAAGGCGGGGCTTGAATTCATGCTCAACCATCTCGTCAGGTTGTACCGGCCCTTTCACCACCAAGTCCTGCTAACCTTGCGGTGTTGTTCGTCCACGCCCTTCGTTGTTGACGATGGGGAAGATAGAGATCGAGAATGGATTAGTCGGTTCGTCCAGGTCCAGACGGCTGACGCTACCCCAGTGGAACTTATGCCATTCCTCGAGGATGGAACTATACTCGTAAGTGGAGCATCCTGTGCCTTCTCAAATTTGCTTACGGCAAAAGCTAATTTCATAACCATGTTTCCTCCTTTTCTGCAGCGATTTCGTGGGCGCCGGGCGACGTTCCTGATCTGCCTAGTTGGGTCCGGAAGCTGGCGATCCGCTCGGCTTGTGATGAGCATAGGCGGCGAGCTGTGTCCCGGGGCAGATGGGAAGTAAAATATCACGGTGCGTGTTTGTGTTACCTTTTCCTTTCCTTGTTTGCTTGGAGAGACATTTTTCCCTTTTACGTATTGATCCTGCTGCCGTAGGTGTCGGAAAGCCTCCAGAGGCGAGGCCATGCTCCTTCGGAGAAGGGGAGGGGTTGCCAGTTCCCGGGATAAAGGAAGATAACGATAAGCGGGACACGCCCTTGCAAGGTGATGGCGCTCAGAGCAAGGCAAAATGGAGCCGGGTCTTCGAGATGGAAACATCATCTGAGCCTGTTGTGCCCAAAGTTTCTGGTTCTGGAAAGATGGCCTCTCCGAGCAATCATGCTCCGATCGGGGTCGATTCTTCTAGGGCTGAGGAGACTAGACCAACGGATATGTGCTCGGCATTCGAGGAAGTCTGTCGGCTTCACTCTGCGGTTAGTTTTGACATATGCTTTCCAAATTCCGCGCCTGCCCTTCCTTATCGAGTTTTTCTTTTATAGGCTTTTGACAGGCTTAGGTCTGAGCTGCTCTGTCATGGAGCCAGGCTTCGGAAAGATCTGGATGAGGGTGGATCCCTTAGGATCCTTTGTGAGGAAAAGGAAGCCGAGTTGGCAGACTGGCGATATGAGGCATACCGGAGTTCGTATTACGAGAGTTATTTGATGGAGCAGGTAAGTTTCCGTCCCGGACGAGAATGCGTTCCGCCTTTTAACTTCTGAGGTTAACTCTTCGCTTATCATAGCTACAGAAAAAGACGGAGGCCCTGGAACATCTTAGGGGTGAGGCCGATCGAGTCAGGAATGACTGTAGCGAGCTAAGAGCTCGGGTGCAGGTTCAAGCTTCGGAGGAGAAAGACGTTTTGGCTATGGTTCCTGCCTTCGAGGTCCAACTCCGCTTAGCTCATGATAACGCTTCAGTTCAAGCGGATATGATCACAAAGCTTGAATACGAACCTTTGAAGGTTAGGGCTAAGATCGTTGATGATCGGACCGAAGCGGCACTGAACCGTACTAAGGCCAATCAGGAGATGGAGATTTATTTGAAGGATGCTACCGAAGCCTAAGCCGAGTTGAAGAGGGTCCTTGATCTTGGAGAGAGGATCGAAGAATATGCTCGTTGCAAATCTCGAAGAAAGGTTCTCGAGGAGATCAGCGCTAGGGTTTTGTTCTCTTGGTAGAGTTGGCGAGAGCAAGAGCGGATGAGCGTGATGCTCGGTTAATCCTGTCCGACGCCGAGGGGAGTGAGGATGAGGCCGGTAGGCCGTAGCCCTCAGGGATGGGGCGTAGACCTCACCACTCCGTTTGTAGATGGAGAAGGTATTTTTCCGCGCATGTAAATAAAAGAAAAACCCTTTGCGGCTTTAGTTCTTTACCCATGTTTGTTCCTCATTTGGCCAGTTGAACTGGTGTCAGAGTCGGTGAGAATCCTTGAATTTGTCATATGGTCCCGGGGCTCATTAGGCTAGCCCGGGGGCTCTTACGCGCTCAGTCGATGCGACCTCTAGTTCAAGCAGGCGTCTAAGCACTTATGCTTTTGCTCAACTGTTTTGGGTAAAGTTTCCGAGTCGTGTTTCGACTCGAGCTCATATGGCCCTCAAGCTTTTTATGTTTGCATGGGCTGCCGACAGTGGCTCTTACGCCTCTGATCGAAGCGATCTTTCGTGTGAACGGCCCTGGGGCTTATTATGTTTGCATGGCCTGGCGAAAATGGCTCTTACGGCTTTGATCTAAGCGTTCTTCTATGTAAATGGCCTTGAGGCTTATTAGGCTGGTGACAGTGGCTCTTACGCTCTGCCCTGAGGCATATGTAGTTAACTTTTTTGGATCCTATCTCCGAATCGGGTTATGACTCGAGCTCATTTGACCCTCAAGTTTTTAGATGAGCTGGCGGCGATGGCTCTTATGCTTAGGTCCGATGCGGCCTTTATTGTAAGCTGGCAACAATGGCTCCTATGCTTCTAGCCAATACGGCCTTTATTGTAAGCTGGCGACAATGGCTCTTACGCTTCTAGGCGATACGACCTATATTGTAAGCTGGCGACAATGGCTCTTACGCTTTGGGTCGAAGTGACCTTTATATGTAGGCTTTATTTTCCTCTCGTTAAGGACTTCTGAAATGATTCTGCCTGACCTATCGTCGGTTCGGGAAGAACCTAGATTTCAAGTCGTTTGCGGCGATGTTGGAGCACCTCGGAAGGTTTGGCTCGTAGGCTGAGTAGCTCGAAGCCTTGTGATTTGGAGCTGACATGGTCGAAGCCCTTTTGCCTGTGGAGGGTAGCCTGTTAACCGATTCTTTTTGAAGTAGATTAAAGTAATGGCCTATGGTTTTGTAGCGACGGTCGGGCGTCCCCGAGTCGCGTTAATTCGACTGGTACAGCCGTATGACCGTAGTCATTTATGTTTGGCCAGAGCCATTTTTGGTCCCGAGTATAGTAGTTTAGGCATCTATATCGAGGGTATGCCTTTTTAGAGGTCTTACACATTCGATATATAGCCTAATCCTTAGGATTTTATGCCTATAGTAAGGTCTTACAAAATTTTCATGCCTTTGAGGTCTTACAGTTTGTTGATACTTGGTACAAGTATGATTAACGCCTTGCTTGAGGTCTTACAATTTGGTTATACTTGGTACAAGCATGATTCATGCCTTCCTTGAGGTCTTACAGTTTTTGTTGTTGCCTTATGTTGGTCTTATGAGACCGAGTCTGCCCGCTTGGGGCCTTACGGCCTCGGGTTCTTTACTGAATAATGATTGGCAATAGTCTCCAAGTCATCGAGTTTGTTTGGCTCGAGGGCTGTTACTCGTGAGCTCGGAATTGCCTCATTGAGGGCTTACGACTTTGGAGATTCCGACCCTGAGGTCATGTATTTTCTGAGTTTGTGGCGCCAGTCTCCGAGTGTTCGGGATGTTTTCTTTCTTTTTTAGAGATATTTCGTGATTTCCGTGCTGCCTCATTGAGGGCTTACGAGTTTGGAGTTCCGACCCTGAGGTCACGCGGGTGTAAAATTATCGACGCTAGTCTCCGAGTATTCGGGACGTTTCTTGATGAAGGAATCGTTCTGGCGAAAACACTGGGTTTTCTTTGGAGCATGAGATATGTTGGCAAAAAGCATTCCTTGATTATTTGGCACTAGTATATGTGTCTCCGCCATCGTGGCTCGGCTGTGCGGACACGATTCATTCGACCATTTGGTCCGGTACATCATTTTCCCATTGGGACCTTATTTGGCATTTCTTGACTCTTTTGAGCGGATGATCTTCCATGATGGTGTCCTTCGTCGCTCGGGATTGATAGCAAAAGAAGCCTTGAAGACTTGTCGGATTCCCCTTAGGTAGCATATAGGTGTTGCCTCGTTAAAAACCTTGCCGGCAAAACCCTCTTCGGGACAAAAGCTCGGTCGAAGGAAAAGAGTGCAACAGATGCTTTTAAAACCTTAAGGTCTTCGGGCTGGGTTAGCGCTTTTGACTGCTTTGATCGTGTGCCTGCATAAAGGTTTAGTATAAAGTATAAAATGAAAAGGGAGATGGTTATACCTTATCATGGGATGCGCTGGCGACATTCCGAGATCTGGTATGCCACTATTGTTTGTAATGAGGGCACGATACGGTTCTCCTCTGTGTCTAATTGGGCTTAGCCGAAGACGTAGTTCGATTATCCTTTGGCTCCTTCGAGAGTGGAGATATTGGTGTTGGTGCCATGTCGTGCACCGCAAACAGTTCTCTTGCCGCGTGCTGTTCCCCATGGATGGTTTTAATCCTGTCTTTTGTCGGGAATTTCATCATCTAGTAGAGGGTGGACGGTACTGCTCTGATGCAGTGTATCCACGGTCGTCCGAACAAGGCGTTGTACCTCATGTCTCCTTCGATGACATGGAATTTGACATTTTGGGTCGTGCCGGCCACGCTAACCGGGAGAGTGATCTCTCTTTTCGTTGTTTTGCTTTCCATGTTGAATCCGTTGAGGACTCGAGTGGCGGTCACGATGTGGTTTAGCAGTCCGAGCTGCTCTATTCCCTTCGACCTGATAATGTTGGCCGAGCTACCTGGATCCACGAGTACACGTTTTATTTGAAATGTATTTACTAGGAAAGAGATTACCAGTGCGTCGTTATGAGGTTGGGACAAGGTCTCAGAGTCCTCCTCGCTGAATGTGAGGGCATCTTCGGGTACGTATCCCCGGGTACGCTTTTCTCTGGTGATGGATATTTTTGTCCTTCTCATCACGGGTTCCTGGGGAGCGTCGACACCCCCTAATATCATGTGGATAACATGTCATGGCTCGTTTGCTTCGTTCTTCTTGGCCGCTTCTCTTTCTCGAAAATGATTTTTTTCTCGGTCACTGAAGAATTCTCTGAGATGACCTTTATTGAGTATCCTGGCTACTTCCTCTCGGAGTTGGTGACAATCCTCGGTTCTGTGGCCATACGTATTGTGAAATTCGCATTCCAAGTTATGATTCCTTTGGGAATGATCCGATTGTAAAGGCCTGGGCCATCTGGTATCCTTGATTTTGCCGATAGCGAACACGATGTCTGAAACATCAACTTTGAAGTTGTATTCTGATAGGCGTGGTGCCCCTGTTGGCCCCGCGTTTCCGTCGAATCCGGCTCTGTTAATGAATCCCCGAGGATTCTGTCCTCGATTGATCAGTCGGTCATTGCGAGGCAGGTTGCGTCTTGGGGTGTTTCTCCTGTCTTCAGTCTATGGCTGATACCTTTCTTTATTTGGCTTTGATTCCTTTGCTAAGAGCCTGCTTGGGTATAATGATCCCGAGGGGGCTCCTAATTGATCATCCACGACCCTGATCTTTTACAGATATCGATTGTGGACCTCTGACCAGGTTACGACATGGTACTCGATCAGATTCTCTTTCAACTGCCTTGAGGCCATTAATCTCCACTCGTTCAGGCCTTGAGTGAAGGCCTGTACTGCCCAATCATCGGAGACCGGGGGGTAGTTCCATCTGAATCTGATTGTACCCGGATTAGGCATCTAGAAAAGTTAGGATCTCGTGGCCGGTCGTAGCATTGATCATACGATCGATGTTGGGCAGAGGTAAAGAATCTTTCGGACATGTTTTGTTCAACTCCTTATAATCTACGCACATTCTAAGTTTGTTTCCTTTTTAAGGAAATACAACTACGTTGGCTAACCACTCGGGGTATTTTACCTCCCCAATTGATCTTATTTTAAGAAGTTTGGTTACCTCATCTTTTATAAAAGCATGCTTTACCTCGGACTGAGGCCTCCTTGTTTGCTTCACCGGTTTGAACCTATGGTCGGTGCTTAGCCGATCTGTGGTGATTTCCGGTGGAATCCCTGTCATATCTAAATGGGACAAGCAAAGCAATCCATATTATCAATAAGAAATTGAATGAGTTTTTTCCATTGTTCGGGGGTTAATCCCATTCCCAGCTATACCTTTCTCTCGAGCAAGTATTCGATCAGAATGACCTGCTCCAGCTCCTCGACAGTTGATTTGGTTGCATCGGACACTTCGGAAATGACGAAGGTTTGAGGAGTAAAGAAATCCTCATCTTCATCTTCAATTACCTGTTGCTCCGATTCCGTCGAGGCTGGAGGCGGTGATTGCTATTTGCTTGCCTATTTACCTTCGATGCTCGATTTCTCCGAAGTCGAAGGCTCTGGTATCGGTACCACTTCCTCAATTGAAAACATCTCTTTTGCAGCATGTTGCTCTCCGTAGACTGTTTTCATTCCTTCCTCTGTTGGGAACTTCATCATCTGGTGAAGAGTCGAGGGCACTACCCTCATGTTGCGTATCCAAGGTCTCCCGAGGAGTGCGTTATACCTCATGTCACTTTTGATGACATGGAATTTAGTGTCTTGTATGGTCCTGGCTACGTTTACTGGCAAGATAATTTCGCCCTTTGTTGTTTCGCTTGCCATGTTGAAGCCATTTAGGACCTGAGATGCACGTACAATCTGATCTTGCAGGCTGAGTTGCTCTACGACCCTGGATCTGATTATGTTCGCTGAGCTACCTGAAACCACAAAAACATGTTTAACTTGAATTTTATTTAAAAGGACAGAAATTACCAGAGGCGTCATTGTGTGGCTGAGATATGCCTTCTGCTTCTTCGTCATAGAACGATAAGGCATCCTCGGGCACATAGCTCCGAGTCCGTTTTTCTCTGGTGATTGATACCTTGGTGCGTTTGAATACAAGTCGTTGAGGGACATCGACTCCGCCAATGATCATGTGGACTACATGTTGTGGTTCTTCTTTCTCATTTTTCCTTGCATCTCACACCCTGAAGTGATTCTTGGCTCGATCGCTTAAAAATTCTCAAAGATTTCCCTCGTTGAACAATCGAGCCACTTCTTCTCTTAGCTGCCTGCAATCTTCTGTTCTATGACCATGTATGCTATGATACTTGCACATCAGGTTCAGGTTCCTTTGAGAATGATCAGTTTGTATAGGCCTGGGCCATTTAGTGTCTTTGATTCTTCCAATAGCTGACACGATCCCCGATGCATATATGCTGAAGTTGTATTCCGACAATCAGGGTGCCCCTACGAGTCACTATGCTTATCAAACCGGCTCTTACACATGAGTCCTCGAGAACTTTACCCTTGATTGTTTCTCTGATAGTTTCGAGGAGCGCTCCGACTTGAACCATTATTTCTCCGATCGACATATGTCTGATACCGTCCCCTGTTCGATCTCGATTCCCTGTCTGTATCCCTCGGGGCTTGACTGCGAATCTGCTAGGATGAATAAAACCCGAGGGGGCTCCTAACTGGTCGTCCTCGACCCTGATTTTTAAATGATAATGGTTGTGCACGTCTGACCATGTCACAGCTAGATACTAGATCTGGTTCTGCTTTAACTGTCCAGACGCAATTGAACTCTTTTCATTCGAACCCTACATAAAGGCCTGTACTGCCCGGTCATCGGAGACCGGTGGTAATTCCATTCTTTTCGTCTGAAACCTGGACATGAACTCACTTAACATCTCGTTGTTCCTTTGTTTTATTTTGAAGACGTCCGATTTTCTCGTGGCCACCTTTATGGCCCCGGCGTGTGCTTTCACGAAGGCATCTGCTAACATAGCAAATGAGTCAATAGGTTAGGAGCTATGTTGTGATACCAAATCATAGCTCCTTTCGACAATGTTTCTCCAAACATTTTCAACACGACTGATTTGATCTCATCGTCATTCAAATCATTTCCTTAGATCCCGCAAGTGTATGAAGTAATATGCTCGTTGGGGTTGGTTGTTCCATTATATTTGGGTATATCGGCCATGCGAAAGTTCTTAGGAATGGGCATCGGAGTTGCGCTATGAGGGAATGGTTTTTGTATGAACTTTTTGGCGTCTAAACCTTTCAAGACTGGAGGTGCTCTCAGTATTTGGTCAACACGGGAGTTATAAGTCTCCACCTTCTTATCATTGTCTTCAATTTCCTTTTCTCCGGACTCGATCCTCTTAGTGAGCTCTTCGAGCATTCTCATAATTGTGGGTCAGTCCCCGAGTCGCTTTCATCAAGCCTTTCCAGCGCCGGTTCAGTACGTCGAGAGTTTACTGGTTCGGCGGTTTGGAGTTTTATTTTGACTCTGAAGTTGAGCGATGGCGATTTGCTGAGCTTGCAGAATCTCGAATATCACTTGGAGGCTGACTCCCCAATTTCCTATTCCTGGTATTCCTTGGTCCCCTGGTCGGGCTTCCCTTTGTATATTCCCTCCGAGGTCTGCGCCTAGATCTGCATTCAAAGAAATGTGCGAACTAATATCAACTTGTTCCACATTTGGCACTACCCCTAGTTTTATCGGTGGTACACTGACCCCTGCAATGCTGTTTTCCCCAAGACCTTCGTTGTCAGGAATGGGTGTGTTTTGTAAGCTAGACATGTTTCATCCTGAGAATTAAAAAATCTTGACAAGAAAAAGTGTAAAAATAACGTGTGTAATAAGAATCAGTAATGAAATTATCACTATTATCTTTAGCCCCACGGTGGACGCCAAACTGTTTACCTCAAAAATACGAGTAATAATTAAATTTGGTTTGTGGCTTTAAAGATATGTGATTTAGTTCAATACTGATTAATAATCAAGCAATAAGAAGTAGAAGTGAAAGAAAGAAGTGAATCAAACCAATGTGATTCAGCAGTAGTGACCTCGAGCTTAGTGACCTCAAGATGGATTAAGAGCAATAAAGTAACAACAACAAATGTAAAGGACAATTCTGATGAACGGTAAGAGAGAAACGCAGGATAGTATATTCTTGCCAATGATGAGATGATGTTACAAATGATTGGGGTCCCCTTTATATAATAGGGGAACCCTAAATAAGGTATATTTCTATTTACAGTAAGGAATATTCTTGATACATCTGTCTAACCGCCTAGTACGGAATCGTACAATCCTATTCCGGGATTTGCGTCATGATCTACGGGACGTGGCAGGTATCCAGCTCAATCTGTTATAAATCCATAACGGTACTATTTCGGGTCGAGCATACTCGGCCTCGGTATGCATCGTGCTCTGTCTTTGACCTTGGGTCTGGTCCCTCGAACTCGAACTTGATCTTACCTGAACTCGGGCTTTGGGCGATCTCTCGAGCCTACAGATCGAAGGTATACGATCTCGACCGCATACACTAGTGAAGAAAAATAGTTTACTAAATATAGTTTTGCTTATTGACAAATCAATCTGAAACTGTCTCTGAACGCCCTCATTCTTTATTTTAGTTGCAAGAGCCAGAGATGGTAAAGTTGCTTGTTCAGGATAGGACTGCGTGTTCATAGTCAATTTATAATAACATAAATCCTACAGACTTCACTGTGCAAGTTAAGTTAGGAGCGTCTTGACCTACTCTTTCTATCAAGTCGTTAGTTAAAGATCATATTGATGTGCATGTTTCTTGTGTTGTTTTAATTGTTCTGTAATTTTGTGGTGATTAACATCAGTTACATGTCTTGACATCTAAACGTTGATATTCTGTTAAAATAGTTTCATTTCAAATTTGAATGTATGTTTCTAATCTTGCTTTTCCTTATTATATTGGGAACTACCTACAATATGGAACTGCTAATATTTCAGGTTAGAAAGAAAAATAATTTACTCACTGATTGATAAGTTTACTAAGTGATTAGCCATTATTCCCAAATAAGGATAAAAAGGAATGGGAATCAACATAATCCACTAGAAATTACTGATACTGATTTCTGCTAGCATGGTGCCCTCGTTACAAATTATTTCTGAATGATCAGAGTGTCATTGCAATCGCAATTCCCTTTGAGCTGCATTTAGTTTTTCCTTTTATTAAAGGCTTTTTATTATATTAATGCATAGCCTCACATCTTCAATCTTTTATATACTTGTGAACAAATGATTTATGAGCTAGTAGGACGATGTAGAACGGAGTTCTTCTCTTTGATAATGATAAAATTAGATTATTTCTTTGTGTAGCATGGAGGTTGTTGTGGCATAGTGGAAAAATGTAAGATTATATCTCATGACCTAATCATAATGTTGACATTTAATTTTTTTCTTTTGTGATTTCAGGTCATACGGTACGCTGTTCGAAAATTTAGCATGTTGGAAGATTTTATTATGCTCAAGAGTTGAAGAAACTTTTATTCAATGTTCACTGTATAGAATTGCAGTTGTTGATAACACAAACTATAAGATAAAAAATGACATTTGTTATTAGATTCAATATCCGTTTGTGTTTTTGTCATTTCAAAAATTATGGATTACTAGTTGTATTTGTTTGTTGTGAATTCAAGTGTATAAAGCTGTTAAAGGTGAATATTATTACTATTTTTATTGTAAATAATAAGCACTAACATTAGAAATTTTGGGCAAGACCTTTCTTATTATTTACGGGCAATAAGAAAAGTCGTCAAAAAGTCTTTTTCTAAGATGGATCTTTACCGGCCATAAGAAAGTTGTTACAATTGCCACTAAAAATATTTTCCCTTAACGGCAATTCAGTGGTGTTTTACCGGCAATAAAGAAGGCCACAACATGTATGACCTAGCATACTTTCGGGGAGTTGTACTGTCCATTTTAATTACCAGTAAAACATTGCCGCCAAAGCTCATGAGCATTTAGCGGCAGCACTAGGGATCTTTGTTGGGTTTGTTATTAATAAATAATAACAAAAGAGGTGTGAATGGAAAATGGTGGGAAAAGAAATGGAGGGAAGTGAAATTTTGAATGAGTTCATTTCACTTATGCACTTTGTCCCTCATTGGTAGAAGGAAAGAAAATCTTTGTGTATATAAAGAGAAGCTCATCTTTTAGCTCTTAAAGAGCTAAAAAGAAGGCAAGCCTCGCACTGTCGTCGTCGCTCGGCTTCGGCTTCTTCGGCTTCGGATTTGTCAAAGATCGATTGATTGATTAATCTTTTTGGATAAAATTCTTTTCAAATAGTTAATTAATTAATTAAATTAATTAATAAAAATTCAATCCGAAATAACCCATGACCCGGGACTCGGTTCGGTCCGACCCGTTCTTCTTTCCCGGATTATTTTAAATCTGTTTTATATTTCCCGCAATATTTTGAACAGCCATGGCTGTTTTGAAACAGTGTCACACCTGTTCCAACAGTTATGGCTGTTCTGAAAGGTTGCAAACCTCTTCAGAAACAGCACCAAGTTGGCTATAAATATACCTTCAAATCCTAGAATATTTACTTACTAAATTTTGTGAATCTTCTTCTTCTTCTGCACAAAAGATTCCAGTGTGTTTTACGACCATTGAGTGGTTCGCCGATCACCAGTGTTTTAGGTACCGATACACTGGTGAGTTAAATCGTTCTATCCTGGGAGGATATATTCCAGAACCTCGGTTCTTCAGAAACAGCACCAAGTTGGCTATAAATATACCTTTAAATTCAGAAAACGATTTGAAGAACATAAAAACTTCATCGTTTTTCTGTAAAACAGTATATAAAAACCTTAGTTGTTTTTATTACGTACTGTTTATTGATTACAGTATTATTTACTATTTTGGTTTTGCCATTAATTGATTTCTTCTTTTGTTGACAGTAAGAAATGGCAAATGAAAATGGAAATCCTTCTGCGGCTGTTGGTGCAACGACGATAGCCTCGTCAAGCCGCACTGATGTTCCTCTGGCTGAGAAACCGCGAAAATTTTCCGGAACCAACTTTAAAGGATGGCAGCAAAGGGTGTTCTTTTGGCTTACCACACTTGGTATGCAGAAATTCACTAGTGAAGAGCCTCTAGTGCCTGCTGCGGACATGCCGGACAATGAAAAGTTCATGGTTGTTGAGGCGTGGAAGCAGGCAGATTTTCTTTGCAAAGGCTACATTTTATGTGCTTTAGAAGATGACTTGTACAATGTGTACAGTGCAATGAATACTTCGAAAGAATTATGGGACGCACTTGAGAAGAAGTACAAGACAGAAGATGCATGCTTGAAGAAGTTCGTGGTTGCCAAGTTTCTAGACTATAAAATGATAGACAGCAAAACTATGGGAACCCAAGTTTAGGAGCTTCAACTTGTTTTTCACGACTTATTGCTGAAGATATGGTCGTAAATGAAGCATTTCAAGTGGCTGCTATGATTGAAAAATTGCCTCCTTCGTGGAGAGATTTCAAGAACTATCTTAAGCACAAGCGCAAAGAAATGAAATTGGAAGATCTTGTGATACGTCTAAAGATCGAGGAAGACAACAAATAGCCGAGAAAAAGTCTCGTGGAAATTCAACGATCATGGGAGCTAATATCGTTGAAGAGACTGCTCCAAAAAGTAAGAAGAGGAAGAGGTCTTCTGGACAAACTAAGGAGCAGAACAAAAAGAAATTCAAGGGCAGCTGCTACAATTGTGGAAAAGTCGGTCACAACAGCCCTGATTGTCGTCTCCCGAAAAAGGATAAGAAGAAGGGACAAGCCAACATAGTGGAGAAGAATAATGACATTGATGATCTTTGCGAAATGCTTTCGGAATGCAACTTAGTTGGAAATTCGAAGGAGTAGTGGATTGACTCTGGAGCCACTCGACATGTTTGTGCTGTCAAAGAAGCATTTGCGACTTACTCTACTACTGGTCTGGAAGAAGAAATTTCCATGGGAAATAATGCAACATCCAAGATTGAAGGTTATGGGAAGATATTCCTGAAGATGACTTCCAGCAAGGTGTTAACGCTCAACAACGTTCTTCATGTTCCTACTATTAGGAAGAATTTAGTTTCTACTTCTTTACTTGTAAAGAATGGATTCAAATGTGTATTTATTTCTGATAAAGTTGTTGTAAGCAAGAACGAAATGTATGTTGGAAAAGGCTACCTCACGGAGGGCCTTTTTAAACGTCAATGTAATG